>NC_133365.1:55255847-55276577 GCF_049309525.1 Garra rufa
CGTTACTTAATATTTTTTTTGGTTATTGCTACAAATGTACTTGTGATACTTAAGACTGGTTTTGTGGTCCAGGGTCGCATATATAAAAATATATACATAAATATGCAAACTTCTTAAAGAATTAAGAAATAAAGAATTAACATAATTATAGTTTTATATAAATAAATTTGTATATTTATTTTTTAGATAAATGTTATATATTATTTAATATACATATATTTTTACATTTGTTTAATAAATTGAAATTGCATATATAATTACTAAACTATATGAAAACAATGTTGTGATGCAAACAAAAATTGTATTCAAATAATTCAGTCATTAAATAATCTTTATGTAAATCAAATATTTATTTATTTTTATTTCTTTTGGTTTTTAAAATTAGGTTCCTTTAAAATTAGTTTCATTTTGTTGACTTTATTAAAGCTTTATATTTTAGCAGGTCCAGACTTAAGTGTTAATGCAGGAGATTTTCAGTCTCACAGATGAATGAAGCTGATGTCGTCTGTAGATGAGGAGTATTTGAGTGTTTTTCTCTCTCTGTGGCTGCTTCTCTTCTCTCCATGTTTCTATGGGTGTCGTCCTGCACTCTTGCTTTCTTTCTGCGTCCTGCTCCGTCAAATCTGAGAGCTGTTTCTCTTCTGCTCTTTCAGAAAAGAGGAGGGTGACGTTTGAAAGTAAGTGTCTCTCGCCCTCTGTCTCTCTCTCTCCCTCTCTGTCTCTTTTCTTCCATTTCTGTTGCTCATCGTCTGCTGTAGAGATCAGCATGTAGTTCAGGGTTGTGCTGATGGCAATCATGTCTGAGAGACACCAAACAGAAAGTCAACACATAAAACAGCCATATGGGCCATTTACACACATTTTATATGGAAAAACAATAGAAAAATAGTGCACTGGATCGGAAAAATGCATTCTGTGCGAAAGGCCACTAACAACCACATAGCAACATAATAGCAACGCCTTGGCAACCTCTCGCAACACTGTAGCATCATGAGTTTTGCACAGGCAAAATGTTACAATTTGAAATAATTAAAATTTTAATTGCAGTTTGACTTTAATGTTGTTCAAATAAAAAGTATTTTTTTAAAGAAGTCTCTTTTGCTCATGAAGGCTGCATTTGTTTAATCAAAAATACAGAATAAACGGTAATATTGTGAAATATTATTGCAATTTAAAATAATGTTTTTTATTTTAATATACTATAAACAGGGATTCTGTGGGTTCTTAATTAGTCTGAAAAAGTTTTAAATGTAGTTGTATCAAATTTAAGGCCATAAAAAGTCTTAAATTGCACAAGAAAGTCTTAATTATGATTTCATGACGTTATAAATTTGGGAATTGTGATTTGGCCTAACGTGACAATTAAACTTTAAATTAAACATTGTATATGAGTGCTGCATGTTTCAAAGTTGGGGCTGCACTGTTTTGTCTTCTGCCATTATTGGGGAAACGGATATATTTCTGCCGTTCCTAAAGCGCCATCTGCTGGCAGAGAATGAATGTGAATTTTCAATAAGCCTGTTGTTTTTGTTTAGACCAATGGGAAAATCGACCCATGTTTTTACCTTGTAAGTCTGAATAGCTGTTAATGTGAACTGGTGAATCATTCTAAAAAATCTAAACAGTAAAATGTATTTGTTATTTAATTAATATAATGATTTATTGATGATGATTGTTTAAATGAACACTAATACTTTTGAGATCTGTTTTCTTAAAAATGGTTTAAAGGCTAAAAGGTAAAGTTTATCATTGTATAAAACTTTGTTTTTATGAAAACTTGTATCTGAACTGTAAATCTTGCTTTTCACAGATTAATATATTACTATAGACATTGCCATACCTCACTCATATAGTATTAATTTTATTTGTGCAAGTCTTAAAACCCTGTTTTAAATATTATTATTTTTTATATTTTTTTTTTATGAAAAGCTGAATTTTTATCAGCCATTACTCAAGTCAAAAGTTTGGGGTCAGTATTTTTTTTTTTTTTTTTTCTTAAAAAAAATATTGTATTCAGCAAGTGTTAAATTGATAAAAAGTAATATTAAGCAATTACATTAAGAAAGATTTCTATTTTAAATAAATGCAGTTTTTTTTTTCTCGTATTGTATTTTATTACTATTGTTTTTTTTTGTTTGTTTTTTTTTCTTCTTCAAATTTTATTTTATTTTTTTTATTTTTATTTTTTTTTTTAGATTTTATATTCATCAAAGAATGAAAAACACATTACAGGATCCAAAAAAAATATTAAGCCGCAAAAACTTTTGCAACATTGATAAAGCAGAATATTGATAATATTCTGGAGTAATGGCTGATGAAAATGTAATTTTGTATCACAGGTATAAATAATATTTTAAACTATATAAAAATAGAAAATGTTATTTTAAATTGAAATAACATTTAAAAAATATTTTCTGTATTTTTTATCAAATATATGCAGCCTTGGTGAATAAAAAAGACTTTAAGAAGACTTTTTTAAAAACAAACAAAAAAAATTCTTACTGATCCCAAACCTTTAAACTGATGGATTTTTAGAAAACAAGACTTCTTATTTTGAGTCACTGTCCTTTAAAAGTAAATCTTTAAAGATTTGTTCTGGATAATAAGACATTACTTTAGAAAACATGCTGAGGAGGAGCATGAGTTTGTGCAGTGATGAACCTGAAGCGATCCTGCTGTCCTCACGTCTTCTGTCTCTGTCTTTTTTCTTGGGTTCTGCAGCATGTTGTGTCTTTCTTAAGACGACTGATGATTGAATTTCTGCTCTTAGGATTTTTGCTTGTCTATCTTTCTTTGATTCTTGAGCCTGACATGCACGGATCTGCATGTGATCGCCAGTGGCGTTTCTCTGCGCTTGTTTTGCTCAGATAGAGACGGTTTTGTTGTTGCTCTGCTGCTGGTGGACTGTGATGAGTTTTATTTTAGGCTGTGGATTTGACATCATTCACACTGAGATGCTCAAGAGGATATTAACAACCCACACTAACTAACCGTCTATCTGTTTGTCTGTAGAGTACGGGCGACGTGTGAAGGAGCGAATGCATCACAACATCCCACATCGCTTCACGGTGGGGCTGAACATGAGAGCGGCCAAATGTGCCGTCTGTCTGGACACGGTTCACTTTGGACGACAGGCTGCCACGTGTCTGGGTACAAAAACACGCACTAATACACACAAATATTCATAAAACTTTGAATGTTTCAAAAGGAGATTTTCTCAGATTTACCTCACTTCTGAGAATTTGTACCAACAATATGCTTACATACATAAGCTCAAAAATCTGGGGTTGGAAAGATTATTTTTATTTTATTTTTTTTTTTTTTAAAGAAACCAAAGTGGTATTTATTTGATCAAAAATGCTTTAAAATTGTGGAATATTATTACAATTTCAAATCTTTTTTTCTGTCTCAATATCTGTAAATATAGAATTTATTTTTATGATCAAAGCTGAATTTTCAGCATCATTACTCTAGTCTTTTTTTTAATCATTATTACATCAGAATGGTATGAAACTCGACGACTTTTATGACAAAAAAATTTTTGGACTTGATTTGAAAAAGCTAAATGGTTGTAAAAAATAGTCACACTTGTGTTGTTCATGGTCAAAAATAACTGCTGTTAGAATTGAATGGGAAATACACAAAATATATTAAGATACTGGGAATTTTTTGTGTGTAAAATCTATAAATGCAAAAACACACACAACATTTAACTCTATTATATACAAAATGGCAAAATTGAGCCAGAAGACTCAAATAAGAGGTTGAAATCAGATTGATCTATCAAATTTTGATGTTATGTATAACAAAATATAAAACTGTAGTAAACCTTTTGCAAAAACTGACATTTCAACCCAAAATTTCAAACACCTTTACAAAAAGTTGTCTTTGAGAATGTCTAAATGTATATCCATTCCACAAACTAATAAAAATAAGTTTTTGTCTAAAAACACTATAAGCATTTCTATAGAGCTTTATAGGAATCTAGTGTTTACATATATAGGAATGATAGAAAGTCTGGGGTTGGTAAGATTGTATTTAATTTTCTTTCGGAGAAATCTTTTCTGCTCACCAAGGCTGCATTTATTTAATCAAATACAGTAAAATTATGAAATATTATTACAGTTTCACATAACTGTTTTCTATGTGAATATCTGTAAAAATATAATTTATTTTTATGATCAAAGCTGAATTTTCAGCATCATTACTCTAGTCTTTTTTTTTTTTAATCATTATTACATCAGAATGGTATGAAACTCGACTTTTATGACAAAAAAAAATTTTGGACTTGATTTGAAAAAGCTAAATGGTTGTAAAAAAAAATAGTCACACTTGTGTTGTTCATGGTCAAAAATAACTGCTGTTAGAATTGAATGGGAAATACACAAAATATATTAAGATACTGGGAATTTTTTGTGTGTAAAATCTATAAATGCAAAAACACACATAACACTCTATTATATACAAAATGGCAAAATTGAGCCAGAAGACTCTAATAAGAGGTTGAAATCAGATTGATCTATCAAATTTTGATGTTATGTATAACAAAATATAAAACTGTAGTAAACCTAATGCAAAAACTGACATTTCAAACCAAAATTTCAAACACCTTTACAAAAAGTTGTCTTTGAGAATGTCTAAATGTATATCCATTCCACAAACTAATAAAAATAAGTTTTTGTCTAAAAACACTATAAGCATTTCTATAGAGCTTTATATGAATCTAGTGGCTTTATAGAGCTTTATAGGAATCTAGTGTTCACATATATAGGAATGATAGAAAGTCTGGGGTTGGTAAGATTGTATTTAATTTTCTTTGGAAGAAATCTTTTCTGCTCACCAAGGCTGCATTTATTTAATCAAAAATACAGTAAGATTATGAAATATTATTACAGTTTCACATAACTGTTTTCTATGTGAATATCTGTAAAAATATAATTTATTTTTGTGATCAAATCTGAATTTTCAGCATCATTTCTTTAGACTTTTTAAAAAATAACTACTTCATCTGAATGGTACGAAACTCTGACTTCTATGGCAAAATGGTTGTTAAAAAAAATAGTCACACTTGTGTTGTAGAAATAAATGGGAAATATACAAAAATACATGGAATTTTTTGTTTGTAAAATCTATATAAAAAAAAAAACATACTCAAATGATCTGGTGTGACTGTAAGAGTATGGCAAAATTGAGCCAGAAGACCCAAATAAAAGGTTGAAATTAGATTGATTAACCTCTGATAAAGCAATCCTGTTCATTTTTGTGACGTTTTTGTTGAATTTTGATGTTATTTGTAACAAAATGTACAACTGTAGTAAACCTAATGCAAAAACTGACATTTCAAACCAAAATGTCAAACACCTTTACAAAAAGTTGTCTTTGAGAATGTCTAAATATATATCCAAATCCACAAACTAATAAAAATAAGTCTTTGTCTCAAAAACACCAGAGAATGTATAAGCATTTTTTTAATAGAGCTATATATGAATCTAGTGTTTACATATTTAGGAATTCAGTGTCACATGATCCTTCAGAAATCATTCCAATATGCTGATTTGCTGCTGAAGAAACATTTCTGATTATTATCAGTGTTGGAAACAGTTGGTCAATTTAATGTATCTTTGATTAATATAAGTAGTAATTGTTAAAGAGAAATCATGCTGACCTCACTTATTTGAACAGTAGTGTAGGGCACACATATAAACACACGTTATCAAGCATTGCTGATTTTTGCATTGCTTTTCTATTGTTTTTCTAAGTACACATGCACTAGACTGGTCTCTTTTTGATCTTCCACATGTTCTCTTCATCATCTCGTCTCATTTCTACTGTTTTCTCATCAGAGTGTCGTACTCTCTGCCACCCCAAGTGTTCTCCGTGTTTGCCAGCGACCTGCGGTCTTCCTGCTGAATACGCCACGCACTTCTCTGAGGCTCTGTGTCGGGATAAAACCAGCTCACCTGCGCTGCAGGTCAAAGAGGCGTCGGGTCACGTGCGTCTGGAAGGTTGGATGAAGCAGCCCAGGTGCGGTTAAGTTCAGACTGCTCATCGTGTGTGTTTGTAATATGTTTTGGGTCAATGTGACCCAAAAATCGATTTGTCAGAAGTTGTCAGAAGTACTGGTTCATCTATCATTTTTACATGTATTTTTCACTCTTTGTCCATTTAGGATCGTAAACATTTCAACATTCTGATGTGTTGTAAACAGGGTTTCCGCGGGGCATTAAAAAGCATTAAAAGTCATTAAATTGATTTTGCAAAAATGAAGGCCTTAAATGGCATTAAAAAGCATTAAATTGTTTTATACTGGCATTAAAACTTTAACTTTAGTGTTGAAGAAACAAATATGTGACCCTGGACCACAAAACCAGTCTTAAGTCACTGGGGTATATTTGTAGCAATAGCCAAAAATACATTGTATGGGTCAAAATTATTGATTTTTCTTTTATGCCAAAAATCATTAGGAAATTCAGTAAAGATCATGTTCCATGAAGATTTTTTGTAAAATTCCTACTGTAAACATATCAAAATGTAATTTTTGATTAGTAATATGCATTGTTAAGAACTTAATTTGGACAACTTTAAAGGTGATTTTCTCAGTATTTTGATTTTTTTGCATCCTCAGATTTCAGATTTTCAAATAGACGTATCTCGGCCAAATATTGTCCTATCCTAACAAACCATACGTCAATAGTAAGCTTATTTATTGAGCTTTCATATGATGTATACATCTCAGTTTTGTAAAATTTAACCTTATGACTGGTTTTGTGGTCCAGGGTCACATATTATCAATTTATCTTGAATATAGCCTGTATAATTAATAACTTTGATACACTGTCGCAAAGTATAATAAACACGGAACCAGTTTGGTAATTGCTTCTGGCCGGTCCAAAATTGTGTGACAGACTTTTTTAGAGCAGCCAGTTTTAGCCTCTAAGATATTCTTGATGATATTTGAAATTTTGAAATCGGCAAATAAACGCTGACATTTTAAGCTGTCTCCTGATCCATTTCTAATTATGTTCAGCAGAGTAATGTATGTTGATTGTTGCCTCATTGTAAGACCGCATGAAAAAATGCATTATAATATACACGCATTCATACACAGCCGTGTTAGTTATTGGTTGAGTGTGGCATTAAAAATGTCAGAAATGGCATTAAAAAGGGCATTAAAAGGCATTAAATAAGATTTGAAAATCCTGCAGAAACCCTGTGTAAAATGTGTGTGCAAAATTTCAAACAAAAAGAGCAGGTCATGTGTGTTCTAATATTGTGTTGGAGTCCCCTAAAACAGGTTTAAATGCATCTAAGGTCAGAAAACACTCATTTTCTCAGGATATGCATTTATGTATAGTCATTTGTTAATGTTTTTGTGCTTTGTGCGTAACGTCTGTAAGCCCCTCCCTTCCATAAGCTTGCTCTGCTCTGATTGGTCAGCTGGCCAAGCCTTTTGTGATTGGCAAAGAGAGAAGTACTTGAGCAAGTTTGCGAGCGCTACCATCTGTGTTGTCAAGTCAGCGGTTGTTTTTGATGTCCACAGGTTGAAGCGACCCCAATAACGTTATATTTAGCCCCTGGAATGCGAATTTGCCACAGAATCCCTGAGAAAAACCATGTATTTTACACCCCGGAATTAGATTTTTAATGGGATGGGCCCCCTCGAAACACGATTGGGCTAGTTTTGAGTAGCAATTGGGCAGGTTTTTTGCTGATAACTGATAGTTCCAGTTAAGTTCAGTTTAACCTGCACTTAAACATCATTGTATTTTTGACATAATACAAGAGATTTAAGTCCAACAGATTGTATTAAATGTCCTTTCATTGTGTGGCTGTTTTTGATGTGTGTTTTTGTAGGAATGGTAAGAGGGGGCAGCAGGGCTGGGAGAGGAAATATGTGGTGCTGGACGGGACTAAATTATCGATCTACGAGTCTGAGCCGACAGAAGGTAAACAATCACTCAGTCAGATCACTCAGCATGGTGTGGTTAGGTGTTTTCTGAACTCCTGTGTGTGTGTTTCAGACTCTGTGAAACCGCTGGAGGAGTTTGAGTTGTGTTTGCCAGACGGTGAGGTGACGGTACACGGAGCCGTCGGAGCCTCCGAGCTCATCAATACGGCTAAATCAGGTCAGAACAAACACTGCTGAAATACTCCATTTACACTTGTGTTTCAGGGCTCTACAGTGCAACCATTTGACTCGCATTTGTGACTGAAAGCTACTGCATGCAACTATGAAAACAGTAATGCATCACAGACATATCTCACAAATCCTTTCATAAACAAAGTGTAGACAGAGTGCAAATATATTCCATTATATAATTATCATGGAACTTACCTTATAATGGAAGGTGAGATCGCGATGAACTAAGATGAGTGACGGCTTTTAATAATTTTTAAGGGAGTTTGTAAATAAGATATAGATTTAATAGAGCCGTTCAATGAACAAGTTATTATTAAGTGGCTTACATTGACTGACTATAACACTATTGTCTGATTTTGCTCTATTTCATCATCAAAAATAGTCTGAAACAAGTCACAACTGAGCCGCTGCACATTTCCATTCAAACGCAGCGGCGTTTCGTTTATGAATGAACGTGTTTTTAAACTAATCTAGTGAAAGGATTTAATTCCCATTCATAAAGACAGTCAGTTGCTTTATTCCTAATTATAAAACGGTTAGTTCCATTCCTCAGTTCTGATTGGTCAGCAGCTGTGTCGTATTCATGATACAGCACTGCTATGACCGCTTCACTCAACAGTTTTATGTATCATTGAACCCCCTTAGCAACCACCCTTAGCAACGAAAACACAGCTGCAGCAGTTAGGGACTACTTTTTACAGCGGAAGGCAGTTAATGATTTTACTTTATGAAAACATACAACTTAATATATATAAATTAATATATATTTTTGATTTTAATATTTTTATTGTGTGGTAACCGTTTTATAAAAGCAATAAGGTACTTGAGGCCGTACCTTATTGCTTAAATGAATCAGCCGTTTGAACGAATCAAATGAATGATATGATTCAGTGATTAAATCAGTGTCTTGCCGCCACCTGCTGGTAGATATAGTTTCATATTACAGTATCTTTTCAGTTATTTAATCATTTAATATTGCTGTATTCAAAATGTTATTTTTAAAATGTTAATCTCAACATGAATCGATGAGTTTGATTGCACTCATGCCACCTCTGAGCCTCATTAAACATCGGAAAATACACTTTTGTGTTCTTCTTTAGTACAAATTAATTGGGTTTATACTGATTACATTTGATTGGTACCTTATTCTTATCCTACTTGTTCTTATTCTGATGTTTTAATTAGAAATTATGGTCACACTTTATATTAGATGGCCTTAACTATTATGTACTTGCATCAAAAAATAAGCAGAATGTACTTAATGTGGTCATATTGCATTGCAAAACACTTGCTTCTATTAATGTGGGATATGGGTCAACATTATTAAGTACAGAAATTAATTACAAATGTAATAACATATACAAACATTGTACCAAATGGTTAATTTAAATGTAAGTATATAGTAATGTAAAGTGGGACTGAAATTTTTAAAAAGCTTAAGAAAATTTGTCAAAATTTTGACAAGATGATATACTTTTAATAAAGTTAGTAAAATAGCATCCCAAAGGTAAAAACAAAATTCCCCTGTGAATCACTTCAAGAAGTTAAATATCACCACATAATAGGAAAAAGCAAATGTTTTATCAGATTTTTTGATTATTGTTTAGAATGTGCTTCTAAAAGTTTTTACAGTGCTACTAAAAATAAAAGTAAGCGTAGAGCCCTGTGTTTGCCAATTATATTTTGTAAAGTGTCTGCTAATAGAAGGGTTTATTGTGTCTCAGATTTGACAAACATCATGTAGATAAACATGTTTGTGTGTGCAGATATCCCATACATCCTGAAGCTGGAGTCTCATCCTCACACCACATGTTGGCCGGGTCAGTCTCTGTACTTCATGGCTCCCAGTTTCCCAGATAAGCAGCGCTGGGTGGCTGTTCTGGAGTCAGTGGTGGCCGGCAGCAGAGGATCCCGAGAGAAAAGCGAAGCGGATGCTGTAAGTCAATGTTTTCCTGCAGACGCACTTCTTTAATGAATCCTTCAGACTAATAATTAGTCCTGTGTCCGCTTCAATCTGACTCTTTAAGACCTCATGAGACGCTTTGACGGATTTAGTTTACTGGATGTCGCTGCAAAACAATGATTTACTGCTTGCTATTGCTGTACAAAAGCCCCTGTGAAAAAATAAAAGTCTAGCAGAAAATGCATTGTATGGGTCAAAATGATCAATTTTCCATGAAGATATTTTGTAAGTTTACCATGTATCAAAATGTATTTTTTGATTAGTAATATGCATTGCTTAGAACTTCATTTAGACAACTTTAATGGCCATTTTCTCAGTATTTAGATTTTTTTGCACTCTCAGATTCCAGATTTTCAAATATTATCAAATTCTAACAAAGCATACATCAATGGAAAGCTTGTTTATTGAGTGTGGTCCAGAGTCACATGTTAACGCTGTTGTTTTAGTATTATTTATATAATAATGTAGTATTAACATAGTATGGTTAATAATTAATATCGAATTAATTAATATTGTCTAATTCGCTTTTTCATATTTTTAGTTTTATTTTAATTTCAGTAATTTCATATGCTTTTGCCATTTTTATTATTTATTTAAATATTTCTTCTTAGATATTATGTTATTTTAGTTAGTTCAGTTGTCCATTTTAGTACTTCTACTTAATTTCAATTAGTTTTTTATTTATTTAAACTTTAACTTATATTTTTGTTTTGTGCTTTTTTCATTTCTTTTTTTTATTTCTTTTTTTTATATTTCTGTTTTCATTATTTTTATTCTTAGTTTTTTTTTTTTTTTAGATTTTAGTTTTAGATTCAGTCATTTTCATTTGTTTTTAAGTGTAAGTTTTTAATGTAATATATTAATTAATAAAAATTATGCTATCTTAAATTAGCTTTTATTATGATTATTATTTAAATTTAAGTTTTGTGCCTTTCTCATTTTTATTTTTCAGTATTTTTATATTTATTATTTTTAATCAAATATTCTTAAACTAAAATCTAAAAAAAAAAAACAATTTTTGTACTTCCGATTTCTAACTTTCATTTACGTTTTTAAGTGTACGTTTGAAATCTAATATATTTTATTTGATTTTTAGCTTTGTTACAAAAATGCTCCATCAACAAAATGATGCTAACAGTATTGTTTTAGTAATATTTACGTAATATTATAGTGTTTATTCTTACCTTAAATTAGCTCTTTTTTTGTGCTTTTCTCTTTTTTATTTATTTATTTATTTTTCTATTTTTATTATTTTTCTTCTTTTTTTTCAGTAATTTTTGTACTTTTAAGGCAATAATTTAAGACTTTTGTAATTTTTCATCTAATAATTATTTTATTTAGTTTAATCTTTATTTTAATTTAAAAAAATGATATTTAATAAGTTTTCACTAGCATATTCATCTGACTTAGTAAGTTTTGTTTGTATTTCTGTCATATTTTTGCATCAGTGGTGTAGAGTAATGGCAATGATAAAATGATACAGAAAGATAGAACAATCTGTTCCATACCAGATCTTAGCAGAAGACATTTGTCCAGATCTGAAGTTAGCAGAGACTCAGCGTGTGTGTGTTTGTGTGATCCTGATCTAATTCTGTGAGTGTGACTGTGTTCTGAACGCTGTAGGCCGGTGTTAAACGTCAGAAGACTCTCTCACCGCTGGTTCAGGTAATCAGATGATTGAGGGAAGCTCGTCACACACACTCTCTTTTGTGTGTGTGTGTGTGTGTGTGTGTGTGTTTATTACCCAGCATGCTCCTCTGTCTGGTGCCTGTTACTTGCACATCGTCAGACTGTGAGGTCACATCCTCAATTTCTCATCTGCGTTCCTCAGAATAAATGTTGCTGTGCATCATCTGCAGACACCAGTGTTTCCTGCAGCTCAGTCTTCAGGAAAGCAGAAATTATTGACAATAATACCAAAAACAATAAATTAAGACAATTAAGGGGAGACACTTTTTTTTTTTTTTACACTTTAAGTTTGAGATTTTTGACTTTTTGGTGTTTCATAAAGTGTTTTTTCAGACTAGTGGAAAGAACACTGTTATGTAGGCTATTTCTTTCATAGCACTTTATCTATTTGTGTCAATAGATTTCAATTACAATACATATTTCTAAAGGCCTTTTCTCAAAATGAGTATTTTCTCCTACACTGAGCTAAAATCTCCACTTCAGTAGCACTTACACCAAACTTTACATTTGTGTTGCTGTCTATATCCTGAAGGTTTTTACAGAGGGATTTGTTCATATATAATTTGCTTGATTTTATACACCATTAATTGGTAAAAAAAAAATGCATTGTTTTCTGATTTGATCTATGATATATGTCAGTATTCATGAAATAATTTCAGACGTGTTGTACTTTTGTTCATGTGTGGCTCAAACTGAATCAACACACACTCCTGGAGGAAACACTGGCATAAATGGCTGTTTCAGATTGGCAAGCGACTACATCTGTCTTGAACACATGCTTGGCTTCAGCGTTATTAAATGCTGCTTTACCCAGTGAACTGTGTATCTGTTGTGTTTTAATCATGCATCTCTTTCCTTTTTATATATTTTCTGAACAGAAACTGCTAGGAAACTCTTTGCTGAAGCTGGAGGGAGACGATCGGCTGGATATAAACTGTACTTTACCACTCACTGACCAGGTACAGCACAGTAACACTAAATAAAGTAATGCACAGTGTTATTAGTAACACGAATAATAAAACTATGCATTGTTTAACATTAAAAAAATCACTCTAATAAATGCAAAAATAAATAAAAACATAGCCATCACCTGTCCTATACATTACATTATGCAACATTGTAACATCTAATGAACATGTTAAAAAGAGATTATAGCAGATTAAATGTTACAGTTTCTACTGTCTGATGTATCTTGTGCTAAGCCATGCAAACAGTGCATAATCAGTTTAATACAGTAAAAGTAAAACACATGATCACCTGTGAGTTTAATGGGCTTCAGAGAGGTTTGAGATCATACTTGATACATTTGTGACCCTGGACCACAAAACCAGTCTTAAGCAGCATGGGTATATTTGTAGCAATAGCCAAAAATACATTGTATGGGTCAAAATTATTGATTTTTCTTTTATGCCAAAAATCATTAGCATATTAAGTAAAGATCATGTTCCATGAAGATTTTTTGTAAATTCTCTACCATAAATATATAAAAACTTGATTTTTGATCAGTAATAAGAACTTCATTTGGACAATTTTTAAGGTGATTTTCTCAATATTTAGATTTTTTTGCACCCTCAGATTCCAGATTTTCAAATAGTTGTATCTCAGACAAACATTGTCGTATTTTAACAAATTTACACTTATGACTGGTTTGTGGTCCAGGGTCACATTTGTTATTAAAGACAGAGTTTAAAATAAACTTCAAAAAAGTCTCCATTCAGTTTTCTGTGAAACTGGATTGCAACAATAATACATGGTTTGTACAAGATGCTTAAAGTGCTTGAATTTTACTTTTTAAAATTTAAGGCATGGCAAGCCCTTGAAAATAGCAATATTCCTGAAGAAGTACTTGAAACGTGCTTGAATTTTTTAAAAGGCAATGTCTGTTTTTTCAATAAGCACATATTTTTTCCACACAGAATTCTCAAAACGTACTTTTTAATGCTGGATAAATTCAGTTTAAGCAATGCACTAGCAAAAACCAGATTCCATTCATTTTCGAATTTCGACATGGCTTGTAATGATTTTAAAAAGCATGTATAGTGATGTCTGAAAATGAGCTTTTCAAAGCTCCGAAACCGTATGATTCACTGTTTCAAAGTGCTCATTTGATTTAGATCCGAATTATGGAGCGGATTGTTGGATCGTTTCACTAATTTAATGATTCACGATTCGCACACGAGTCCTGATCTGAAATGTTGGTTCGTGAATCATTGTTTAGACCGGTTCTTCGGAGCATGGATCGCGAATCATTTGATTTTAGATCAGAATTTTAGAGCGGGTTTGTGAATCGTTTCACAAATTAAATGATTCGCGATTCGTGCATCAAGTCCTGATCTGAAATGATGATTCGCGAATCATTTGGTTTAGATCGGATCTTTGATGCGCGGATCCGTGAATCATTTGCTTCAGTTTGGGATCGGGTTTACGAATCTTTTTTTTTTTTTTTTTATAAAAAAGTGGTAAACATCAAACCATTACTGCAGTACAGTTTTAAAAACAAAAAGAAAGAAAGATAAGTATTCATTAAGAATATTTTACTATAGTGAACGTGTAGTATTTTAGTTATTTTTATAGTTTGCTTTGTTTTTTTAATCACAGTTTTGCTTTAAATGCCATGGTTAAACTTTGATTAGTGTAGGAAAACCATGGTTCATTTGTGGTTACACAATTTGTTTTATTTCTTATTTTTTGGAGTAAGGGATGTGTTGCCAGGTTAACAAAACACATGACTGAATATAGAGATACAGGTCTTTTATATTTAAAGAAAGACCAAGCAGTGTTGGGGGTAATGCATTACAAGTAACGCAAGTTATGTAATAATATAACTTCTTCCAAGTAACTAGTAAAGTAACGCATTACTTTTTAATTGACAAAAAAATATCTGAGTTACTTTTTCCTCTCGTTTATTGATTAAAAGCTCTCCTGTCCCCATGTTGAGAGAACTTAAGTTCTAGAATAAATGTGAACATGCATTAATTCATCTCACTCACTAAAAAACAGATCCAGTGTTCCTCAAAACGAATAAAAACATTGAAATTCAACTTAAACCTGCAATAATTAAATGTTAGATAATACAAATGTCCTTTATGTATTTAATCCCATTTTATTAACCGATGTCTTTGCTGCCGACCTTCGATGATCCAATTCATCCATACTAAGCAAAAATTACTCAAACATTTGTTTTCCTTTTTTATTGCTGAAGAGTTGACATTTGTTCTTCTGCAGTCTACTGTACAGACGAGAATTAACTTTTCTGTAATCCTGAGGCTTTTGGTGTAAAAAGGCTTTTACATTTGCCAAAAATAGAACTTTTAGTTATATTAAAAACAAACAAGCAAGCCCTGCCCAGATTTAAAAAGTAACACAAAAGTAACACATTACTTTCCATAAAAAGTAACTCAATACTGTATTGCATTACTTTTAAAAGTAACTTTCCCCAACACTGAGACCTATATTTTCCAAAGTTGCTTATGTTTTTTAAGGATGTAGAATTTAGTACCAATATCCAGTCCCTAGCAATAATTTTGACCAAACATAAATGTCTGTTGTCTGCCGTTACGTCCCCAGCGCTGCCAAAATCAAACCTATGCCCTTGTTTTTAATGTATACAATTGTATATAAAGGTAAGCCCTTAATTTGACAGCATCTGCTCCAGTGATGGTGTGTGTTTGTGTGTGTTTCAGATCGTGATGGTGGGCTCAGAGGAGGGTCTGTACGCCCTGAACGTCATCAAGAACTCTCTCACACACATCCCAGGACTCGACTCTGTGTTCCAGATCCAGATCCTGAAGGAGCTCGACAAGCTGCTCATGATCACCGGTCAGTGTCCCTCTCTCTGATTCACATTTGTGTGCACTTACTGACAGAATCATGAGATGGTAAACATAACAAATGGTTCGAGTGGGGTCATTTAACAGTGTTTGTGTGTGTGTCAGGTGAGGAGCGTGCTCTGTGTCTGGTGGACATCAAACGGGTCAAACAGTCTCTGGCTCAGTCTCATTTGCCGGCGCAGCCCGATCTTAGTCCCTATATCTTTGAGGCGGTGAAGGGCTGTCATCTCTTCGCTTCTGGAAAGGTGAATATACAATATATAATGCTGTTTCTGTTACTGAGTCTAAAAGAGATGCCCAAGTTGTAAGTGATTAGTTCAGTTGTAGTTGTCTAATGGTGTTACACTGTCTTGTTAAAAGCGTTTATTTTTATTTATTATTAGCAATATTTAAAATTTCAGGATATAAAAACATCAGGATTTTTTGATGAATAGAAAGATACAAAGATCAGTATTTTTAACATTATACACCATACCATTCAAAAATAAAGTGGTTTATATTTTTTTGGGTCAGAAAGAAATGTTAAAGACATTTAAAATGTTACAAAATATATATTGTACTTCTGAACTTGCTATTCATTAAAGAAACTTTTAAATTAAAAAAAATCTACTCAGCTGTTTTCAACATAATAATAAATGTTTTTAAATCAGTATATTAGAAATGAAATATTTCTGAAGGACCATGTGACTAATGATGCTGAATATTCAGCTTTGAAATCAGAGGAATAATTTACAATGCATACATGTAAATATATTGCATAATCTAATAATCTAATTTACACTACCAATCAAAATGTTTTAAACAGAATGGTTTTTAGTGTTTTTTTTTTTCTTAAGAAGTCTGTTTTGCTTCTCAAGCCTGTTTATTTGATCCAAAATACTGTAAAATGTTTAAATATTTTTACTTTTTTTTTAAATAACTGTTTTCTTTTGGAATATATTTTAAAATGTAAATTATTCCTCTGATTTCAAAGCTGAATATTCAGCATCATTAGTCACATGGTCCTTGAGAAATATTTCATTCTAATATACTGATTTAAAAACATTTATTATTATGTTGAAAACAGCTGAGTAGATTTTTTTGTTCAGGTTTCTTTAATGAATAGCAAGTTCAGAAGTACAATATATATTTTGTAACATTTTAAATGTCTTTATCATTTCTTTCCGACCCCCAAAAAATATAGACCACTTTATTTTTGAATGGTTTAGTGTATAATGTTAAAAATACTGATCTTTGTATCTTTCTGTTCATCACAAAATCCTGAATAAATGTGACCCTGGACCACAAAACCAGTCATAAGGTAAAATTTTACAAAACTGAGATGTATATATCATATGAAAGCTCAATAAATAAGCTTTCTATTGATGTATGGTTTGTTAGGATAGGACAATATTTGGCCGAGATACATCTATTTGAAAATCTGAAATCTGAGGGTGCAAAAAAATCAAAATACTGAGAAAATCACCTTTAAAGTTGTCCAAATTAAGCTCTTAACAATGCATATTACTAATCAAAAAGTACATTTTGATATATTTATAGTAGGAATTTTACAAAAAAATCTTAATGAAACATGATCTTTACTTAATTTCCTAATGATTTTTGGCATAAAAGAAAAATCAATAATTTTGACCCATACTATGTATTTTTGGCTATTGCTACAAATATACCCCAGCCACTTAAGACTGGTTTTGTGGTCCAGGGTCACAAATGTACTTGACTGTTTTAAGTAGTAGATTTTTAAGGAGTAGATTTTTTTTGTTCAGGTTTCTTTGATGAATAGCAAGTTCAGAAGTACAATATATATTTTGTAACATTTTAAATGTCTTTATCATTTCTTTCCGACCCCCAAAAAATATAGACCACTTTATTTTTGAATGGTTTAGTGTATAATGTTAAAAATACTGATCTTTGTATCTTTCTATTCATCAAAAAATCCTGATGTTTTTATATCCTGAAATTTTAAATATTGCTAATAATAAATAAAAATGTTTCTTGAGTAGCAAATCAGCATTTTAGAATGATTTCTGAATCACATGGATCATGTGACCGGAGTAATGATGCTGAAAATTCAGCTTTTGTTCACAGAGATAAATTACATATTAAATTACACATTAAAATATATTCAAATAGAAAACAGGTATTTTAAATAGTACAAATATTTTAGTTAGTTATAGTTTTTACTGTACTTTGGGTTAAATAAATACAGGCTTGGTGAGCAGAAGAGACTTTCAGGGTTTCAGCATGTCTTAAAATGTTTTAAAGTATCAAATTTAAGGCCATAAAAAGTCTTAAATGGTACATGAAAGTCTTGTAGTTATTGTAGTATTTCTGCAGTTCTGAAAGCGCCACCTGCTGGCTGTCTGCTGTTTTTGTTCTGACTATCAACCAAAGATTTGTAAATGGAAAACTGGTGGATCGACAAGAAGATAAAGCATTATAGAAATCTAAACAATTAAGACAAAATTACAAAATATATTTGTTATTTAAATTTAAAAATTTATAGATTTGTTTATTAATATAATTAATACCTTTGACATTATTTTATAAAACATTTTGTTTTGTGAAAACCTGTATCTAAGCTGTAAATCATGCTGTAAATCATTTTACAGTTTAATATGTGACCATAGACATTGCCCTGCTATGGCATTAATTTTACTTGTGCAGGTCTTAAAAAGTCTTAAATTTGAGCTTAAAATCCTGCAGATACCCTGTCTTTAAGAATCTTTCACTGGCACTGGATATACTTCTCATCATTGAATAGAACAAGTTTGAGAAGTGTTTCACATTGACTTGTACTGAACCTGGAAGATTCCTTTAAGATTTATTTAATCTAAAATGTATTTTTTGATTTATTTCAGCCTGAAAATAAATTAAAAATATATATATAAATGTATATGTTCATCAGTATACTAAAGATTAAAGTGTGTGTGTGTGTGTGTGTGTGTGTGTGTGTGTGTGTGTGTGTGTGTGTGTGTGTGTGTGTGTGTGTGTGTGTGTGTGTTTCAGATCGACACATCCATGTGTATCTGTGCCGCGATGCCCAATAAAATCACTATCCTGCGCTTCAACGACACACTCAACAAGTTCTGCATCAGAAAGGTGATGTATAAAGAATTTCCTTATGCATGTGAAATACAGTGCCTTCCAAAAGTATTCATACCCCTTCATTTTTTTCACGTTTTGTTACAGTTTTATGTTAAACTACTTTAAATTATTTTTTCCCCACATCAATTTACACTCCATACACCATAATACCAGATTCACAAATTTTACAAATGTATTAAAAATAAAACACTGAAATAAGTAGATTGCATAAGTATTCATACCCTTAACTCAGTCCATAGTTGAAGCTCCTTTACAGCCTCAAGTCTTTTTGGGTCTGATGTGACCATCTTTGCACATCTGCATTTGGCAATTATCTGCCATTCTTTGCCTCACCTTTTCACCTCTCCATCTCTGTCAGCTTGGACATTTTCTAGAGTCCTAGTTGTTCCAATCGTCTTCCATTATGGAGAATGCTTCTGTCAACCTTCAATGCAGCAGATTTGTTTCTGAACTCTTCCTTAGATCATCGCCTTAACGCAAGTCTGTCACTGAGCTCTACAGGCAGTTATCTTGGTTTTTGCTCTGATATGCATTTTCAGCTGTTAGACCTTTTCTGAGAGGTGTGTGTCTTTCTAAATCAGACTCATTCAAATGAATTTGCCACAGTTTAACTCCACTCCAAGTGTAGGAACATCTAGAAGCAATATGAATGCTCCTGAGATAAATTTCCAGTGTCCCAGAAAAGGGTATGAATACTTATGCAACGGGATCTTTTCAGTTTTTTATTTTTAATAAGTTTGCACAAATGTTAAAAACCTATTTTTTGCTTTGCCATTATGGAGTAGGGAGTGTAGATTGATGTGGGGAAAAAGTAATTTAAAGTAGTTTAACATAAGGCAGCAACATAACAAAATGTGAAAACAAATGAAAGGGTATTAAGGGTGCAGGGCTTAAAGTATTCCGGCACCATGCCGGTGTTGTGCCTTTTTTCGACCCCTGCCAAATTATGACCCCCTCTCGTTGAAAGCGCTACCTGATTGCCTAATCCTAACCCCACCCCTAATCCTAACCCCTCCCCCACACCTAACCCTAAACCTACCAATACTAGGGGGGTAGTAATCTGGCGGGGGTCAGAATTGGGCACAACACCTGATCTCCGGCGTGCGGCCGTGAGGGAAAAATATATATTTATATTTTAGAGCCTGCGCATGCGGTTCAATATTTTCGAGACAATTTATTTCACCTACCAATCATATGAGAGGAACGCAGCCTTAACGAACATTACAAGCCTATCAGAAGCAGAGAAGGGCGGGTCCTTGCAACACAGTATGATTGACACTCATACGTCTGTCACGTTAGCGTTGTCAGAGAAAAAAAAATTGAGCGCAAGTTTATGAAGCCTGGGGGTGATGTCCTAGCAATAGTTAAAGGATTCAGAAATAATTGGTGCTGGGACCCGAGCAGATTTCTTGCGACGCGGGAATAAATTTCCAAATAAAAGCGGTTGCGGTCGGTAACTCTGGTGTAATTTGAACGGGAGCGGGCGGTAACAATATCCCGTTCCCGACGTCTTTTCTAAACAGCAAATCTGCGCTTTACTCATTCCTATCGAGCACCTGTAGGCTACAGCCTGCGCTCAAAAACTGTTATGCACTCATGGACCAGTGCTTTCTGCGTCGTGCATTTTTTTGCAAGGTCTCATAAGCGCGGAAAGTGGGGGTAGCCTACTGATGGTGTTTTTTTCCGTGGGCAACTGTTTATCAGCGTTACTCCAGAGGGCAAAGCCACGTTTGGAGTGCCAAAATCTTCATAAGGTTATGCAGACTGATTTTTCGCAAACAGTGTGGTTGTTAACTCCTGACCCGAGCCCTTCTCCCCTTTGCCAAAAACAACTTATACTGTTTTGGCAATTAAAATAGTTCAGTTTTTGCATGTAATGGCAAAGTGGTTATAATTTCGTTTCTTTTTTATTAAGTTAGTTTAGAGAGAGAGAGAGAGAGAGAAAGAGAGAGAGAAAAAACGTTTGGAGCATTTTTTTTTTGTTCGTTAAACGTAAGCTGTTT
>NC_133365.1:55277077-55327174 GCF_049309525.1 Garra rufa
ATATATATATATATATATATATATATATATATATATATATTTATGTATATGTATTTATGTATGTGTGTGTGCGCTATTTGGCACATATCCAATCGTTTGTGCGGAGAGTGGAAGCTAAAACGCCTTTTTTAGGATATAGGCGATCAGTGACATTTTTTTTTTTGTGGAAACTATTTAACCGTTATTTTTGTCAGACATGATAAATATGTAGAAAGCTTTAAATTAGCACTTAACGAAATAAAACAAATCGAAAACAAAATCTCTTTTATTATGTAGCTAATCCGTAAAGATGCAAGGCGCGTCCAATGAGGACATGGATGAGGAGGATCGTTAGCTGACTCAGAAAACAATAGTTTATAAATAAATAATTTAAATATCTCCTTGCTATTTCACAGTCATGGTAATTACTTTTGCTGGTGCTTTGTGGCAAGCTTTAGCCAACTACTTGAACGGAGAATCCAGCTGTGCTGAAGATGCGCTCAATGCTGCTGACAGCATTATCATCATTGAATGTCTAAAATATAATTATTTAGTCCGCGTTTGATCTATGGCGGGCTGAAATGCAGGGCTATAATACGTCTTAAAAGTGGAACATGCGCAGACCTCTACATTAGTCCACTCATTCAGTTCACTTGAAGGAGTGAATGAAAACGAGTGAGTGAATTCGGACACTAAGTGCACCGGAAGGACTGCCACTTTTGCATAGTGTGTTTACTGTTTAATAATCATTTCAAATGGGCAGCTCCAGTAGTAAGATTAAATGATTTATCTTGAACTCTGTCACGGAAATTATGTATAAACCCTAGTTAAACAATTTGATAATCAATTCACAATGAACGTGTAACTGTTGTACGCTGTAATACGCAGTGGACGAGCGCATTGTAAAATGAACGGATGGATGATTCAGCTGCGGGCGCCATCGTCTGGTGAGACGCGGATCGTGAATTCAATCGGCACGTGACTCTCACAGTGCATTATTATGGGTTGTCTCTAGCTGTTGAGTGTTCATCGGTTGTACACTTGTTTTTGCAATGCGTTGTGGGATTGAACGAGTGCACTCGAGACCCCCCCCCCCCCCCAAAAAAAAAATGTTCAGGCTCAGGATTTTTATTTACTTTAACCCCTGAGGGTGAATGAAAGGGTTTATTTCTGCTAGGGGTGGGCGATATTTTAAAATATAATTTTAATCTAAAATGACCAAAAATCCCTCAATTGAATTTGGCCAATTCCTCCCTTCTCCTCTTCCTCAGGAGATCGAAACATCTGAACCCTGCAGCTGCATTCACTTCACCGGATACAGCATCATCATCGGCACCAACAAGTTCTACGAGATTGAGATGAAGCAGTACGTACTGGAAGGTGAGATGATCCACGCAGGTGTGCTGTAATGATCTGTTTCATCGCACACTGCTGATGAAATAAACTCATGTGTGTTCATTCAGAGTTCCTGGATAAGAACGACGTGACTCTGGCATCGGCCGTGTTCGCCGCCTCATCCCACAGCTTCCCCATCTCCATCATCCAGGTGTCCAGCGCACCACAGAAAGTCGAGTACCTGCTGTGCTTCCACGGTGCGTATGTGAACGCCTCAGCCATTTGAGACTCTAAATATGTGAGAATCTGTGTTTCACAAGTGTGTGTCACTGTTTGCAGAGTTCGGCGTGTTTGTGGACGCTTACGGCCGCAGGAGTCGCAGCGATGACATTAAATGGAGCCGCCTGCCTCTGTCCTTCGGTAAAACCTAGTTTTATTCATTAGCAGTGTTGGAGAACGTTACTAAAAGTAATGCATTACGATATTGAGTTACTCCCTAAAAAAGTAACTAATTGCGTTACTTTTTATGGAAAGTAATGCGTTATGTTACTTTTGCGTTACTTTTTAAATCTGGGCAGGGCTTGCTTGTTTTTAATATAAAAAGTTCTATTTTTGGCAAATGTAAAAGCTTTTCATGCCAAAAGCCTCAGGCTTAAAGAAAAGTAAATTCTCGTCTGTACAGTAGACCGCAGAAGAAAAAAAGTCAACTCTTCAGCAATAAAAAAAGGAAAACAAAAGTTAGTTATTTTGAGTAATTTTTCTTATTAGTACGGATAAAATTGAATCATCGAAGGTCGGCAGCAAAGACATCGGTTAATAAAATGGGATTAAATGCATAAAGGATATTTGTATTATTTAACATATTTCATTATTGCAGGTTTGCTTGAATTTCACTGTTTTTTATTGATTTTGAAGAACACTATCTGTTTTTTTAGTGAGTGAGATGAATTAATGCATGTTCACATTTATTCTAGAACTAAAGTAACATCTTACTCACAATTTCTCTCAACATGAGGACAGGAGAGCTTTTTAATCAATAAATGAGAGGAAAACGTAACTGCCGTTACTTATTTGAAAAAGCAACTCTTGTCAATTAGGTAATGCGTTACTTTACTAGTTTACTTGGAAAAAGTTATATTATTACGTAACTTGCGTTTCTTGCATTACCCCAACGCTGGTCATTAGTATAACGGATAGAGAGGTTATGATGGTTTCATTTGATAGTTTAGAGCTGTGCACATCAGGAAAGAGCAAATCAGTGCATGCCATTATAAAGAAATGAATGTTGTTGCAATCTAAAATAGAAGCATAATGATAAATTTCTTTTCATGCATCATTTCAGTAAACTCATATTCAGCTCTGACTTGATTCGGGTTTAAAACTCCTTCTACTTAAAATCTGTTTTCTCCACAGCGTACCGAGAGCCGTATCTGTTTGTGACGTACTTCAACTCTCTGGACGTCATCGAGGTTCAGACTCACTCTGCGCTCGGGTAAAACTGCAGTTCACTATCACTATATTGTTTGGTTTTGTTCCTGATGCTTGTTAGAAGCACTGATTCGAGTGATGTGTGTATGTTTGTTCAGGCCTCATGCTTACGCTCACCTGGACATTCCCAACCCGCGCTACCTGGGTCCAGCCATCTCTTCTGGCGCTGTGTATCTGGCCTCTTCCTACCAGAACAAGCTGCGTGTGATCTGCTGCAAAGGAAACCTGAGTCAGGAGGGATCGACCGCAGAACCACAGAGAAACGGCTCCACACGCAGGTCAGTGTGAGCTCAACATGAGCTTCCTGTCACTTGTGCATCTCACTGGTAGAAGCTTCATTAGGAGCAGACTGATTTTTTGTATGGCTGAGAATATGGAAAAAAAAATAACTCATCAAATCTCATTTCATATAATCATATATCACACAAAGAGTGTGTTTTTTTTTTTTCTCCAAAAGTCAGCATGATTACAAATGTGACCCTGGACCACAAAACCAGTCATAAGGTAAAATTTTACAAAACTGAGATGTATACATCATATGATAAGCTCAATAAATAAGCTTTCTATTGACGTATGGTTTGTTAGGATAGGACAATATTTGCCCGAGATACATCTATTTGAAAATCTGGAATCTGAGGGTGCAAAAAAATCAAAATACTGAGAAAATCACCTTTAAAGTTGTCCAAATTAAGCTCTTAACAATGCATATTACTAATCAAAAATTACATTTTAATATATTTATAGTAGGAATTTTACAAAAAATCTTAATGGAACATGATCTTTATTTCATTTCCTAATGATTTTTGGCATAAAAGAAAAAACAATAATTTTGACCCATACCATGTATTTTTGGCTATTGCTACAAATATACCCCAGTGACTTAAGACTGGTTTTGTGGTCCAGGGTCACAAATGTGATATTGATTTTATACAATAGGTCATTAAACAAGAATTTAGTATTAAAAGGGGTCATATGATGTTGCAAAAAAGAGCATTATTTTGTGTATTTGTTGTAATGCAATGTGTTTATGCAGTTTCAGGTTCAAAAAACATTATTTTTCACATACTGTTCATCATTGTTGTTCCTCTCTGCCCTGCCTTTCTAAAACGCTTTGATTTTTACAGTAATTTGCCACATCACTAATTGTGGCGCAAAAAAAACTCAAAATTAAACTATTATTTCTTTAATGATGTACAACACAAACATCTTTGTTAAAATCTCAGAAAATGTAGTTTAGTGTTTCATGATCCATTCAAATGTTTTATTTTAGAGGAAAACTGCATGGAGATCTTAAAGCTTTTATTTTGTTGATTTATCAGCTCTTCTCATTACAAATTTGGAAGATGCTTGACATGTGTTGTCCTTAAAATGTATAAGTGACAAATTCAGAGCAGCATTTACTGCAAACACGAGTTGCTCACGTGGAACATGAACAGTGTCACATTTCACTCTCAGATATACAGCACATGTATTTATGTAATTAAATTGTGTCGATTTTGAATCCGGTTTGATGTCAGAAACACCGACGTTTAAAGTCACTGACATCAAACCTGACGCACCTGCAATATCTGAATAAACGAGTGAGATTTGAGGATCTGATCAGAGGAAGATATTTAGTAAATAATGATTGACTGACACGCACTTGTGTGAGTGACCCCATGTGACCTGAAGTCTGACTGTGATTGGTTCAGAGGTTCTGACTGTCTCTCTCTTCTTTACAGGAAGAAAGGTGCTTTCTTTATTTGTGCGAGGGAGTGACAGATCATGAACATTTTAATCTGTGAACTGATGAATAAAGTGTTTTTAAGGAGAATAACCTGAACTGCTGAATATGTGCCTAGATGTAAATGTGACGCACTGAAAACTCATTATATCTTTATAATCAGGTGTTTTGAAAGGCTCTTTTCATATATAGTCGCTCTTCTTTATCATGTTATTTGAAAGCATAAATGTGTTATGTGTTATGGATATGACGGATGAGGAGATGCGTTTGGGTAAGTAGTCGTAATTTAAGTTTAGTAGCACATGAATGTGAATCTTCACTACGGCCTGATGGGTGTGTGGTTTATTATAAGCACTGGATGGGTCACATCCATAACTCTAGAAATATATTTCATCTCACTGGTAAACATCTGTCAGGTGATTGTGAACTCTCCTCTGTGTGTGTAAACCCTCAGTTTACTGTGGTATAAGTCCAGTTTCTGCCAGAGTTACTGTTTCTATAGCCATAAATTATGTATATGTGCCTAATGCATGTGAGATATCTTGAGACTGGCCATACATCATATGATAAAGCAATAAACGCTAAATTTGATGTTTTTTCATGTTAATCTATAGATGTGTTTAATTCAGAATTGCTGACAACTCTATATATTACTTATGAAACATTATATATAGAATATACTGTATTAAGTAAGTACTTTTTTAATGTTTTGAAAAGTCTCTTTTGCTCACCAAGGCTGCGTTTATTTGATCACAAATACTGTAAAATTGCTAAATATTATTCTAATTTAAGAAATGTTTTCTATGTAAATATCTGTTAAAATGCAATTTATTCCTGTGATCCAAAGCTGAATTTTCAGTGTCATTACTCCAGTATTGTGTCACATGATCCTTCAGAAATCATTCTAATATTTGCTGCTCAAGAAACATTTCTGATTATTATCAATGTCGAAAACAGTTGTGCTGCTCAATATTTTTATTGTGGAAACCGTCAAACATTGTATTTTGATGAACAAAGATGAACAGCATTCAAAAGAACAGCATTTATTTGAAATAGAAATCTTTTGTAACTTTATAAATGTCTTTACTGTCACTTCTGATCAATTGTATGCATCCTTGATGAATAAAAGTATTAATTTCTTTCAGAAAATCTCATTGGCCCCAAACCATGACCAAGTTCTAATAACATCTGCAATTCTAAGTACTCGCATATACAGTTGTAACATTAAATGTAGCTTACATGTAGTTTATAGCGAATATTACATTGTTCACATTGTACATTATTATAAAATAACCCACACTTTATTTGAAAATAAAGTGTAAATGAAAGAAACTGACTGACACACAGAGCTGAACACTGCTTCAAGGTGTTTTGGTGGAAACGGTGCATTTCTCCAAAATAAATGAAGGCGACTGACTTTGGCTTTTCCTTCCTCGTCTCTCGCAGCCCAAACAAGCGCGGTCCTCCCACTTACAACGAGCACATCTCCAAGCGTCTGGCCGCTATGCCCGCCGTACAGGAGGGTGTCCACCAGCCCGGGACGCCCCACCGCTACCGCGAGGCTCGCACCGAGTTCCGGCGAGACAAGTCGCCCGCGCGGCCCCTCGACAGAGAGAAGTCCCCGGGTCGGCCGGAGCGATCGCCCGGCAGAATGATGGACCCTCGTCTGGACCGCTCGCCGGGACGGGTCATGGACCTGCGCAGGGAGAGGTCGCCCGGCCGGGCGTTTGAGGAGCCCCGCCAAAGACTGCACACGGGATCGGCACGAACACCCATCAACACTGTCAACAAGGTCAGGAAGACTAAACAGGCAAACACAGAATCCAGATTACCATTTTTGGTTTCCCAGTACATTAGTTTTGGTTCCCAAAACATTTATTTTTATTATGGTTTGCTTTTGGCCAGGAAAATGTTCTTAACATTGCCAGAACGTTAGTATTTGGTTTGTAGAACATTCCTAGAATGTTAGTTTGTGGTTTTTAGAATGTTATTCTAACGTTACTCTAACATTCCCAGATCGTTAGTTTTTAGAATGTTATTGTAACGTTACTCTAATGTACTCTAATGCTGATGATACACTGGGCAACTTTTTGAGCAATTTTATCGGGCAACTTTTTTTGAGCAATGTTGCCTGGGCACTTTCTCATTAAAAATGGGTAACGCATTTCTATCTGGAAAATTTAGCTCTGTTGTGGATTCTGTATCACACCTGGCTGCCCGTTTACGGCAACATTGCTCAAAAAGTTGCCCAGTGTATCATCAGCATAAGGTTCAAAAAATGTCTGTTTTTGGTTTGTACAACAATTCCAGAATGTTAGATTTTGTTTCCCAGAAAGTTAGTTTTTATTTTTTTTTAAATGTTAATCTGTAGTTTCCTGAATGTCAGTTTTTGGATTTTAGAATGTTAATCTAACATTACTCTTAACGTTTCCAAAATATTAGTTTTTGGTTTCTAGAGAGTTGTTAGTTTTTGTTTATTCTTACAGTATTCTGACGTTCCAAGAATGTTAGTTTTGGGTTTTTAGAAAGTTAATCTAAGGTTTCTAGAACATTAGTTTTTGGATTTTGGAATGTTAATCTAACATTACTCTAACATTCCCAAAATATTCGTTTTTGGTTCCCAATGTTATTTTTTTTGGCTTTTAGAATGCTATTCTGACGTTACTCTAAAGTTCCTAGAATGTTAGTTTTTGGTTCCCAGAAAGTTAGTTTTTAGTTTTTTTTTTTAAACGTTAATCTATAGTTTCCTGAATGTCAGTTTTTGGATTTTAGAATGTTAATCTAACATTACTCTAACGTTTCCAAAATATTAGTTTTTGATTTCAAGAATGTTGGTTTTTGGTTTCTAGAAAGTTGTTAGTTTTTGTTTATTCTTGTCTTACTCTAACATTCCCAGAAAGTTAGTTTTTGGTTTTTAGAATGTTATTTTTTTGGCTTTTAGAATGCTATTCTGACGTTACTCTAAAGTTCCTAGATTGTTAGTTTTTGGTTCCCATAAAGTTGTTAGTTTTTTGTTTTCTTGTTGACTTCACTCTAATGTTCCCAGAACGTTAGTTTTAGAGTGTTATTCTACCCTTACTCTAGGGTTCCTAGAATGTTAGTTTTTGGTTCCCAGAAAGTTAATTAACAAAAGTTAGTTTTTGGTTTTTAGAACGTTACTGTAACGTTAGTTTAACATTCCCAGAACATTCCTTTTTGGTTCCCAGACTGTTAGTTTTTTGTTTTTAGAATGTTAATCTAACATTACTCTAACGTTCCCAGAACATTACTTTTTGGTTTTTAGAACGTTAATCTAAGGTTACTAGAACGTTAGTTTTTGGAATTTAGAATGTTAATATAATTTTACTCTAACGTTCCCAAAATATTAGTTTTTGGTTTCAAGAGTGTTAGTTTTTGGTTTTTAGAATGTTAATCTAACATTACTGTAACGTCCCAGAATGTTGTTGTTTTTTTTTTTGTTTTTTTCTTTCCCAGAACATTAGTTTAGTTTTTTAGAACTTTAATTTAATTTCACTCTAATGTTCCCTGAACGTTAGATTTTGGTTCCCATAACATTAGTTTTCGGTTTTTAGAACATTATTCTGACATTAATGTTAACAGAATGTTAGTTTTTAGTTTTTTTTAAAATGTTAGTTTTTGATTCCTATTATCACTCAGTCAAGCTTTGACAGCAAAAGCACAGGTGAAGCACCAGCTGAAGGTGGACCTTTCTACAATTAAAAGGTGTTTTGCTGGATTTTGATGTTGTGTGTGTGTGTGTGTGTGTGTCCAGCAGGTGTGGGATCAGTCGTCGGTGTAGGTGTCATCGGTGAAGAACATCAGATGAGGAAACTCACAGCACAACGTCCCGCCCACAAGGCCTTCCAAACACAGACGATCACACACGGATCCGGCCGGCGTTTACTAAACCACACTAACACACACACTGCAGTTCTGCCTGTTGTTTGTCTCCATTTTCCTGTCCTTCTCTTTGTACTTCCCTCTTTCTCCTCCTCTTCCTCCGCTCTTCCCCACAATCCCCGGCGACAGCGTAGCGTCCGTCTCGACGGAAAGGGAACTTTGTAAACCTCCAGAATGTCACATTATCAATCTTGTAAATACGCCCAGGTGATGTTTTTTATAAGAAGCGAATAACGAGGCGGGTCTATTTTTGTTAAAGAATAAAATGCCGAATGCGAGAAACTCATTTAAACGTTCTGAAACTGCTTCAAAGTGGCACATTTTTTGCTTGAATCAAGCTGGCGTGTGTTGGTCGCTCTCATTCTCTAGCGCAGTATGGTCCGCTTCTCTGATGAACTCAGGATCCGCTCTGGTTTTCTCTATCTCTGCGACTGAAGTGCCGTGTACCGCAGCGATCGTTCCGTCTCGTTCTGTCGCATGGAGACGTTGTGACGGGTTCGTTCTGTTTCTGCTTCTCGTTTCCGTTTCTTGTAACCTGACGCACTTCGTTCTGCGCTAATCCACGCTGATGTTTAACCAGAGATGTAGCGTTTCTTCTTTTCTCTTTTTTTATGATTATGGTCCCATAGCATTATCTATAGCCACTAATAAACTAAAGTTTATCTTTATCTCAGCCTCTGCGTCTTTGTTGAGTTTTCCTGCACTTTCAGAATCTTCGATGAGAATCAATTCAAATTTCTAAAGTTATTACATTGTGATGAAAGATGATGAAGATGAACTTTGAAGAGTAGGAGTGTTTATTAAGAAAGTAATAAGTCAGTTTGAATTGATAAGAGTGTGATGCTGCTCTAGTTTGACTTTTAATATTACAGGAGCTGCACTGAGATCTTCACGCAAACTTTGGAAAAAGAACATTTACGCCGCTCGGGTATGGTTCAGTGCAGTTGTTTTGATGGAAATAAGATACATCTCTAGTTTCAACGTTATTTGTTCTTCAGACTTTCAGACACCTCTTCTGAAAAGAAAAAAGTATCTGTATGGAAAGTGAACAATTTACTGCTGGAGCCATGTTTGGATCCCAGTATCTCTGGGACCGAAGCATACAGGTCCTTAAAAATGAAGAAACCAAAAGAAAAGTTTATTAAGAACTAGAATCTAAAATCATATTGTGATATCTTTAAAACTTCTTGAGTTATAGGCATGCAAACTTTGGAAAAGGGATATTTCTGGCACTCAGACAGGTGTTTAATGCAGTTGTTTTGATAGAGAGAAACGTGATATATCTCTAGTTTCAACATTATTTGTTCTTTGGACATTTCTTCTGAAAAAAAAAAAGAAGTATTATCTGTATGGAATGTGAGCCTCATTTGGTTTTTCACCACTGAAAAGGTGTACAGTTTACTCCTGGAGCCATATTGAGATCCCAATATCTCTGGAACTGAGTGATGTAGGGCCTTGAGAATGAAGATTCAAAGAGAAAAGTTTATGAAGAACTAGAATCTAAACTTATATTGTGATATCTTGAATACTTCTTGAGTTATAGGCATGCAAACTTTGGAAAAATATTTATGGCATTCAGACAGGTCTGTTCAATGCAGTTGTTTTGACAGAAGAAAACAAGATGTATTTCTAGTTTTGACATTATTTGATTATCAGACGTTCCTCTTTAAATGAAAATAAGTATTATCTGTATGCAATGTTACCCTCTTCTTTTTTTTTTGACCACTGAAAATGTGTACAAATCACTCTTGGATCCATATTTAGATCACACTATCTCTGGAACTGAACCATATTGGGCCTTAAAAATTAAGAAACCAAAAGAAACGTTTATTAAGAACTAAAATCATATTGCAATATCTTTAAAACTGACCCTCATTTGGTTTTTGATCACTGAAAATGAAGATGCCAAAAAGAAAGTTTGTTATGACTCAAAATCTAAAAGGGCATTAATAAAGCTTTAATACTGCTTCTCTATCTCTTCCAGTTATCTCATTTTGACACGCCATAATTCAGAAAATACTTACAACAGGCAGAAAACAATGTATTTTTTGCAGTTTTGCGGGGAATAAAATGTTGTATAAAATCAAGCTAATTATAAATGAACAAATCCCTCAGAAAAACCTTCAGGATATAGACAGGAATAAAAATGTAAAGTTTGGTGCGTTACTGAAGTAGAGATTTATGGCTCAGTGTAGGAGAAAAAACTCATTTAACAAAACAAATTTGTATTGTATTTGAAATCTATTGACACAAATAGATAAAGTGCTATAAAATAAACACTTAACAGTGTCTTTGGTTTTCTCTTCTTTCTTTCAACTAGTCTAAAAAATAAAATAAAAAAACACTTTATGAAACACCAAAAAGCCCAAAATCTCAAACTTGACAGGTGCATGAAAAAACTTCAAAAACGAAAATAAAGTCGCAATAATATGAGAACAAAGGTGAAATATTTTAAAAATAAAGAAAAGAAATAGAGAAAAAACGCATTTTGAGAAAACGGCCTTTAAAAATCTGTATTGTAATTAAAATCTATTGACACAAACAGATAAAGTGCTATAAAAGAAAGACTTAAGTGTCTTTTGGGTGTTTTCTTTCCACTAGTCTGAAAAAACACGTTATGAAAAACCAAAAAGCCCAAAATCTCAAACTTGACAGATGCATGAACAAATTGTTTTTTCAAAAACAAAAATAAAGTTGCAATATTGTAAGAATAAAGACACAATATTACAAGAATAAAGCCCAAATATTTAAAAAATAAAGTTGAAATTAGGAGGAGAAAAAACTCTTTTTGAGAAAACGGCCTTTAAAAATCTGTATTGTAATTGAAATCTATTGACACAAATAGACAAAGTGCCATAAAAGAAAGACTTAAGTGTCTTTTGGGTGTTTTCTTTCCACTAGTCTGGAAAAAACACTTTATGAAAAACCAAAAAGCCCAAAATCTCAAACTTGACAGGTGCATGAAAAAACTTTTCAAAAACGAAAATAAAGTCACAATAATATGAGAATAAAGACAAAATATTTTAAAAATAAAGAAAAGAAATAGAGAAAAAACGCATTTTGAGAAAACGGCCTTTAAAAATCTGTATTGTAATTGAAATCTATTGACACAAATAGATAAAGTGCTATAAAACAAACACTTAACAGTGTCTTTTGGGTGTTTTCTTTCCACTAGTCTGAAAAAACGCGTTATGAAAAACCAAAAAGCCCAAAATCTCAAACTTGACAGATGCATGAACAAATTGTTTTTTCAAAAACAAAAATAAAGTCTTAATATTACAAGAATAAAGCCCAAATATTTAAAAAATAAAGTTGAAATTAGGAGGAGAAAAAACTCTTTTTGAGAAAACGGCCTTTAAAAATCTGTATTGTAATTGAAATCTATTGACACAAATAGATAAAGTGCTATAAAAGAAAGACTTAAGGTTCTTTCGATGTTTTCTTTCCACTAGTCTGAAAAAAACACTTTATGAAAAACCAAAAAGCCCAAAATCTCAAACTTGACAGGTGCATGAAAAAACTTTTCAAAAACGAAAATAAAGTCACAATAATATGAGAATAAAGACAAAATATTTTAAAAATAAAGAAAAGAAAGAGAAAAAACGCATTTTGAGAAAACGGCCTTTAAAAATATGTATTGTAATTAAAATCTATTGACACAAATAGATAAAGTGCTATAAAACAAACACTTAACAGTGTCTTTTGGGTGTTTTCTTTCCACTAGTCTGAAAAAAAAAAACACTTTATGAAACACCAAAAAGCCTAAAATCTCAAACTTGAAAGGTGCATGAAAAACTGTTTTTGCCTGCAGTGTCTCCCCTCAATTCAATTAACATTTATTTCAAATAACCTTTTTCCCCCGTGAATGTTTTAGTTTTAGATTAATAATAGCCCTAATTTGATTTGCTTAATAAATGAATGCAATTGAGCTTTTCCATATTCTCACTGTATCAGACTACATGAGCCATAAAATGATGTAAAAAGTCATAGAGACGTGTATCAGGTTGGCAGTGTGTTGTGCTTTAATTTCATTCACACAAACGCCTCCATAAGCGGCAGCGGCGGCTCGCACGAACTCTGTCGGACACAGAGAGGAAAGACAGCAGCATTGTGGGAGATTTGACGAGGGCGAATACATCCAGCCCCTCGAGCAGACAGCGAAGCGACAGCAGAGTTTGAGATCAGGCACAGAGATCCTGTGCATATATTGCTGGAGTTTCATCCATTCAGTCCGTCAGGCTTTCATTACATTGGCTGTACACGACACATAATATACAAACAAATGACATCCACACAGATTCAAGTGTGCAAAACTCCTCAGACCGGATCAACCAGGGTTCAAGAGGTCCAGAGAACATGATTAGAATGAAGTCCTGTCATCATTTACTCACTTATAATGGTGCTTTAAACCTCGAAGAGTTTCTTTTTTCAGTGCAACTCGTCTGAAGAACATCTGATCCCCTGTTCATGCAATCGAAAGACGGTGAGCCGAATTTAACTTTTCTCTTTTTTTTTACATTTACATTAATGCTAATGTAATGCATGACCATATGTGACCCTGGAGCAGAAAACCAGTCTTAAGCTGCATAGGTGTATTTGTAGCAATAGCCAAAAATACATTGTATAGGTCAATTAACGCCAAAAATCATTAGGATATTTAGTAAAGATCATGTTCCATGAAGATATTTTGTGAATTTCTTACTGTAAATATATCAAAACGTAGTTTTTGATTAGTAATATGCATTGCTGAGAACTTCATTTAAACAACTTTAGAAGCGATTTTCTCAGTAGCTAGATTTTTTTTACACCCTTAGATTCCAGATTCCTAAAAATATATCTTCCAAATGTTTTTTCTTATGAAGAATCTGACTGCCTGAAAAATAATTCTTAAAATCATCATAAATATTTTTTTAAGTTTAAAAATAATCAAATATTTATTCAAATTAAATGATAAAATATGACTCTGGAGCACAAAACCTTAAGTATATAAAGTCTTAAGTGGCGCGGGTGTATTTGTAGCAATAGTCAACGATACATTGTATTATCGATTATTCTTTTAGGCCAAAAATCATTAGGATATTAAGTAAAGATCATGTTCCGTGAAGATATTTCATAAATTATCTACCATAAATGTCAAAACTTGATTTTTTTGATTAGTAATATGCATTGAGAACTTCATTTGGACAACTTTTTTCTCAGAATTCAGATTTTTTTTTTGCACCCTCAGATTTAAGATTTTCAAATAGATGCATCTCAGACAAACATTTCTTAAAAATGTACCTTTTGTGGTCCAGGGTCACATATAATAATAACCAAAGCAGAAGCTCAGAGGCTGGATTCACAAAATATTCTTAAGAATAAAATTCTTAATCCTTTCTCCTTATTTTCAAACCTAAGAATCAATCATTTTTGTATTTAAAAAAAAAAAAAAATTCTTTAGATTATTTTTTTTTCTAATGAAGAATCTGACTAACTGAAAAAGCATTCTTAAAATCATCACAAATAATTTAAAAAATATGAAAAAAAAAATTATTAAAAAAATAAAATAGCTTAAAACTAATCTTAAAAGCCCAAAGATGTCTAATGAATTTATTGAAATTAAGTAACAACTCTTAATAACTCTTGGGACCGCTATACAATTAATAAAGTTTTGATTTGATCATTTTTGGCAGCATTTAGCGACATATAAGAACGGGAGCAGATACAGGAAGCGTTCACTCCAGAGAAAGCGCCAAAATGACAAGCAAATGAATGCAACCGAGACAATTTTAAAATCCATTTTAAAAACACATTTAACTTACTAGAATATTCTCTTGGAATATATCTTAAATGTCTTCTTTAGAAGATTTTTGTGAATCTAGGTGCAATCAGACAAACACCTAAGAGCAAAAATAAGAAGTTCTTAAGAAAATATATAACGTTCTTACTCTTGTAAGATTTTATCTTAAGAAATGTCTTCTTTTTGAAGAATATGTTTGTGAACGTACAAACATCTTAAGAAATGTCGTATACAAACTTCTTGTAATTTATATTTTAGTGATTCGTACGAACTTTGGAATTTACCTTAATTTTAATTCATCATATTTATGAAATATTTGGAATATATCTTGAAATGCCTTCATAATATTTTCATAAAACAAACTTTTTTGTAATTTATCTTTGAATATCTTGACTTTCATGAGATTTAAGTGAATCTTACAAACTTCTAGGAGTTTATTTTCAACATTTTATCTGTCTAGGAATTTGTCTTAATTTCTCTTAACTTGTCTGATTTGTGTGTTTGTAAATCGTATGAACTCTTTGGAATTTATTTTAAGAAACGTCTTAATATTTTCACGACCCGTACAAACTTGTAATTTATCTTTTGAAATGTCTTGACTTTCATTAGACTTTTGTGAGTCTTACAAACTTCTTGGAATTTATTTTCAACATTTTACCTTCTGCCTAATATTTTTGTAAATCCAGCTGCTCAACTCCTGTCAATCTTTTTTTCCCTGTTAAATGTTTTCTTAAGGAAAAACTTTTTGAATTGAAAATTTGAATTTGAATTTTTTTTTTTTTTGAATTTGAACTTAAGAATCTGAATTTAAATATGGATTTTTTTTTTAACTTGAGAATTTGAATTTGAATTTTTTTTTTTAACTTTTGAACTTGAGAATTTATAACCCGACCCAAGATGCTAAACATCTCGTTTAGTGTTGCACATAACGTAAGTGATGTGGCTCATGAGTGAGTAAGTGATGACTGAGGTTTATTGGGGCAGAGATGCGTCTCTCAGTTGGAGCTGGCGGTGATGGGTTTCTCCAGCTCCAGGTCTGCGGGAGGAAGCGCCGGAGGGACGGCGGAGGGCCGCAGGTGCCCATAACACGCCTGACACACGTGCTTCGGCTCACGGAGATGCTGATTCGGTACCGCCACCTTCTGGTCGCAGCAGCTGGCGCAGAAAACATTCCCACAGTTCCTACAGAACCAAAAGAGAGAGTTCAGTGAGTATTGGTGAGCAATTTCAACTTCTGATGTCGATTTATAGAATTAGACTTACTAAAAATACTTTTGAAAGACACTTTTTGCTCATCAAGGCTGCATTTAATGGATTAAAAATAAAAGAAAAAATTAAAATAAAAAACTGTAATATTGTGAAATGTTAATGCTATTTATAATAGTGGTTTTCTATTTTAATATACGTTGACCCTGGAGCACAAAACCAGTCTTAAGTCGCTGGGGTATATTTGTAGCAATAGCCAAAAATACATTGTATGGGTCAAAATTAGTGATTTTTCTTTGATGCCAAAAATCATTAGGAAATTCAGTAAAGATCATGTTCCATGAAGATTTTTTGTAAAATTCCTACTGTAAATATATCAAAATGTCATTTTTGATTAGTAATATGCATTGCTAAGAACTTAATTTGGACAACTTTAAAGGTGATTTTCTCAGTATTTTGATTTTTTTGCATCCTCAGATTTCAGATTTTCAAATAGATGTATCTCAGCCAAATATTGTCCTATCCTAACAAACCATACATCAATAGAAAGCTTATTTATTGAGCTTTGTAAAATTGTTGTGGTCCAGGGTCACATGTAATTTATTCCTGTGATGCAAAGCTGAATTTTCAGCATCATTCCTCCAGTCTCCAGTGTCACATGATCCTTCAGAAATCATTCTAATATACTGATTTATTATCGGTGTTGAAAATATTTTTATTTGTGGATAATTTTTCAGGATTCTTTGAATAACACATTAAAAAGAACACTATTTATTTAAAATAGAAAGAAAAGTTTTGTAACAAACACCTCGATCAAAGTTTGGGGTCGGTACATTTTTTCTTTTGAAACAAATGAATACTTAATCAGCAAAGGATGTGTTAAAAAGTGATAGTAAAGACTTATGCTGTTAGAAAAGATTTCTATTTTTAATAAATGCTGTGCTTTTAAACTTTTTATTGATCAAAGAATCCGGAAAAAAATTATCACAGGTTCCAAAAAATATAAACAGTGATAATAAATCAGCATATTAGAATGATTTCTGAAGGAACGTGTGTCACTGAAGACTGCAGTAATTCAGCTTTGCATCACAGGAATAAATTAGATTTCAGTACATTCAAATAAAAAACATTATTTTGAATTGCAATATATATTTCACAATATTATTTTCCCCCTGTATTTTTGTTTAAACAAATAGAACTTTGATGAGCATGAGAGACTTTTTAAAAAACATAAAAAATCTTGCTGATCCCAAACTTCCACAAATTGAGGAGAATTACACTAACTGCAGCATTTTCTGGACTTGACTTTGGTTTAATGATGTGACTGAGCAGCTAAAACTGAGCCAGAGCTGTGATGAGGGAACATGATGATGAGAAAATGACACGCAGTGTGATGAAGAGAAGGGAAAGACAGATGGATTGACAGAGGAAGAGGAAGAGGAGGAAAGTCTCACCAGGCCTCCTCAACCGGCTCTCTGCCGCTGCAGCAGAATGAGAAAGAGAGAAACATAGACACGGATGAGAGCAGTCATTTAGTCAGCCGCTGAACTGAAATACAACCCCATATTAAATCTATTTCAAAATTAATATTGTTTTTATATTTGACATCAGTCAACATTTGAAGTGGATCAAAACCTTTCATCAAAGTGGTCCTAAAACCAAAACAATACCTGTTATTATCTTAGATTAACTTTTTTGTTCCACTTCAAATGTTGACTACTATATTATAGTAAAGAATTTGCTTTCATTGCTATCATTTGTGGGGTTTTGTTTGTTTTTTAGCATTTTAATTATTAATAACTTTTAATTCAATTATATGTGACCCTGGACCACAAAACCAGTCTTAAGTCGCTGGGGTATGTTTGTAGCAATAGCCAAAAATACATTGCATGGGTCAAAATTTTTTATTTTTATTTTATGCCAAAAATCATTAGGAAATTAAGTAAAGATCATGTTCCATGAAGATATTTTGTAAAATTCCTACTGTAAATATATCAAAATGTAATTTTTGATTTGTAAAATGCATTGTTAAGAACTTAATTTGGACAACTTTAAAGGTGATTTTCTCAGTATTTTGATTTTTTTGCATCCTCAGATTCCAGATTTTCAAATAGATGTATCTCGGCCAAATATTGTCCTATCCTAACAAACTATGCATCAATAGAAAGCTTATTTATTGAGCTTTTATATGATGTATAAATCTCAGTTTTGTAAAATTTTACCTTATGACTGGTTTTGTGGTCCAGGGTCACATATAGACACACACTGCTGCTCAAAAGTGTGGGGTCAGTAAGACTTCTAATGTTTTTAAAGAAAGTCTCTTCTGCTCATCAAGGCTGCATTTATTTGATTAAAAATATGAAAAAAAAAAACAGTAAAATCGCTAAATGTTATTACAATATAAAACAACGTTTTTTATTTGAATATAATTTAAAATATAATATTATTTCTGTGATGCAAACCTGAATTTTCATCAGCTGTTACTTTTAGTCTTAAGTGTCATCCTTCAGAAATCATTTTAATATGCTGATTTATTATCAGAATTATGCCGAATTTTTTTTTTTTTAGGATTCTTTGATGAACAAGTTAAAAACAACCGCATTTATTTAAAATATAAACATTTTCTAACAATGTAAATCTATGCTGGCCCGCTTTATTAATTTAATACATCCTTGGTGAAAAAAAGGATTAATTTCTTAAAAAAAAAAAAGAAGATTAAAAATCTTACTGATCCCAAACTTTTGAGCGGTAGTGTGTGTATATATATAATAAAGCTCAGAATTAGTTACTAAAAATAACTCTAACCTCTTTTTAAGTGTGCAATGTTGCTTAACCGGAGGTTAAAAAGACATTAACCTCAGGTTAAGATCAAGTGCAGAGTAAAAAGCTGAACATCTTAAAGGAATATTCCAGTATTCCAAGTTCAGCTCAATCAACTTTATCTGTGGCATAATGTTGAACAATGATCACCACTAAAAAATTCATTTAACCTGTCCCTCAATTTCCTTTTTTTTTTATTTTTTTTTTTTATTATTATTATTAATGGAGGTTACAGTGAGGCACTTAAAATGCAAATGAATGAGGCAGATTTTCAGCAATTACATTAAAGCATTACTCTACCTCCAAAATGAACATTTCCTGATAATTTACTCACTCCCATGTTATCCAAGATGTTCATGTCTTTCTTTCTTCAGTCGCAAAGAAATGACATTTATTCAGGATTTCTCTCCATATAGTGGACTTCTATGGTGCTCAACTGATTGAAGATTAAAAATGCAGCTTCAAAGGGCTCTAAACGATCCCAGTCGAGGAAGAAGGGTCTTATCTAGTGAAACGAACTCACGGCCACCATAGAAGTCCACTATATGGAGAGAAATCCTGAAATGTTTTCCTCCAAAAACTATTTCTTTACGACTGAAGAAAGAAAGAATGAACATCTTGGATGTTCAAGGGGGTGAATAACTTATCAGGAAATTTTTATTCTGGAAGTGGAGTGGTCCTTCAAGTCAACTGGTAGAAAACAATTTATTATTTGAGTTGTAGAGCATATGTGACCCTGGACCACAAAACCAGTCTTAAGTCGCTGGGGTATATTTGTAGCAATAGCCAAAAATACATTGTATGGGTCAAAATTATTGATTTTTCTTTTATGCCAAAAATCATTAGGAAATTAAGTAAAGATCATGTTCCATGAAGATTTTTTGTAAAATTCCAACTGTAAATGTATCAAAATGTAATTTTTGATTAGTAATATGCATTGTTAAGAACTTAATTTGGACAACTTTAAAGGTGATTTTCTCAATATTTTGACTTTTTTCCACCCTCAGATTCCAGATTTTCAAATAGATGTATCTCAGCCAAATATTGTCCTATCCTAACAAACCATACATCAATAGAAAGCTTATTTACTGAGCTTTCATATTATATATACATCTCAGTTTTGTAAAATTTAACCTTATGACTGGTTTTGTGCTCCAGGGTCACATATAGTTTATAGAATGAGTTATAAGGTCAGTAACAGGTGAGAAACAGAACAAAGGGGTAACAACACACTAATAATGAATAATCACCTGCAGTGATGCTTCCTCTTCACCAGCCAGAACGTTCTCTCGCACCCGTAGCAGCGGGACGCCGGATGATCCGAGAACCACTGTGTCACATCAACACAAGCGCAAAAAAGCATTAGAAACAACGCTCAACCACTCCTCTTCTGAATTCAATCTGATCTCGTGCAGAGTTCAGGTTGGACACCTTCTAGACGCAGATTTGTTCATTGAATTTGTGTAGTAAAAGCAGAACTCAAGCTCTGGCTGTTGACTGTGTGTTGATCGTCTGATCTGCTCACCTCTGCTTCCTGCTGTTCGATCTGTTCCCAGCTGGATTCAGACAGGAGATCAGTGTTCCCGCAGCCCAACTCCACGTTATTCTCCCTATCCGGCAGAGACGTCTGCGGCACACAGGAACAGGAAGTGTGAGATTTACAGCTGACTTAGGTGATTAACGGTGCATTCACACCACAAACACTAACTAAAGCGATAACTATAATTTTAACCATAAATAAAATATATATAACAATAATTATAATAACTATATTAACTGTAACATTAACCGTAACTAAAATAATATCCATAACAATAATTATAATACCTATAACGATAACTGTGACACTGGACCACAAAAACTGTCATAAGGGTCAATTTTTTTGAATCATCTGAAACTGAATAAGCTTTCCACTGATGTATGGTTTGTTAGGATAGGACAATATTTGGTAGAGATACAACTATTTGAAAATCTGCAATCTGAGGGGGCAAAAAGAAAATCTTTAAAGTTGTCCAAATGTTCTTAGCAATGTATACTACTAATCAAAAATTAAGTTTTGATATATTTATATTTACAGAAAATCTATAATCTATTATTTTGAGCTATTGCTACAAACATACCTGTGCTACTTAAGACACAATATCTATAACAATAATTATATGACTGTAGCTAATAACATTAATGATAAATATAACACTAACTATAACTAAAAAATCAGTAACGATGATTATAATAACTATAACACTAACTATAACTAAAATAACATCTATAACAATAATTTTAATGACTATAATGAGTATAAGACTAATTATAATACCTGTAACAATAACTGTAACGTTAACCATAACTAAAATAATCTCTATAACAACAATTATCATTGTAATAACTGTCAGAATAAATACAATTGATGCGTGTATTAGACAACATAACATTCTGTAGTTTATTTACTGATGGATGATTTCAGTCATCATACAGTGACCTTCCTCTTCTCATGAAGACATGCGATGCGACACTAAACAGTCTCTCGCTGTCGCTGCAAAAAAACAAGAAAATATTGTACCCGACCAGCTTCCTGACCCGCATGTTTAATATTTGCGATTATATGCGGCTATATGCGGTGGAGATGCGTTCACTGTCAAACATCATTCGGCATTAATTAGGTAATTTTGTCAAAAGAAATGTTCATGATTACAAGAAAAATACAGATTGTTCTTGTTGTGATTTATTTAGTCTTTCCTTTATACAGATTTAAATAGTTTCGTTTTGGAAGTACTCTAAATTGTCAGTGATTCTCTGATGTTAAATATGATCAAGAATTATTTTATTTTGATCTACAGTGTAATAAAAGTTAAGAAAAAGATTAGCCTATAGCCTAATTCCTGTTTTCTTAACTTTTAACTTCTTCTAAAAATTATCAAGAATATTAAATCAACTTAATAGGCTTGGCTAACGAATTTTCTTACACAAACAGAACGAATGCACTTCAAAAGGAAGGTTTCATATAGAAATTCAGGAATCACGAATATGACAAAATAATATTATTTTATATTTGTATAGCTGTATATAGTTGTATCAAATAAATAAGTAAATAGTGCCTTGGATTTATTAAGTAATGTTTAATTTCGTTCGTTTCGCTCTCTGGAAATGTAAAGAAAAAATACCGTTTTTACTTGGAATTCGTTTTTAATCCCTGGTTTTAAACAAGCATATACAAGAGATAATTTATATATTATTGCTTGAATAAACGTTTAAAAACAGTGCTAGAAATTTTATAATTAAGGAAATTAAACAGACCTAGGCATTTGAAAAGACATAGTGAAATGTGTCTAATAATTCCAAAAAGAAAGAGAAGCATTGGACATAATCAAAATATTCGAGATATATTGAGATGCTGCATGTGTTTATCCAGTCTAATCGAAGTGTGCGTCTCTCCCCCGACTTTCCCAACAAAAATCCCACCCCTCTCAGAAAATACATAAAGCTGACATTACTGAGCTGTATGCGTTTAGAAGTAGCCTATTAAAATGGTACAATGGCATTGCTCAGTTCAACGTGTTGGGAAATCAGGCTTTTTGTCCCGCCTCAGCATTTATTCAACAGTTAATAACGCTCAACATTCAAAAGGTTAATATTATTCAGCCAATAAAGAAAATTTAACACAATTTAAAATTGTGTCTAGTACTTTATAAAGTACAAAGGTTTAATTGGCATCTTTATTTCAAACGACCCGACCGACCGCGACCCGAATATCATTAAAAATATTTTTGGATGACTCGAAACACCCGCTCACCTCTATTTGATCAAGTCACACCATTTTTCAGTATAATTTATTTGGCTTATCAGTTGCCGAACATTCGGTGCATCCCTAATTTTATTATCACTAAATGCGGATCACAAAAAGTAACTTGTGTTTGTTCCTCACCAGCTTCCCGTTGACATGCAGACGGCTCCAGAGCTCCTGCACCTGCTTCTTCAGCGTCTCCACCTGCAGCTGATGCCCCGCCTCCATCTGCCGCAAACGCACCTGTACGGCATCGCTGTGCAGACTCAACCCGTCCTTATCCAGGTGCCCTAACGCCGCTAATCGCCCGGAAACACCTAACGAGTGTTTGTGGGGCGACGTCGGAGAGGCATCTCCCGCTGCGGACATCTGGAAGCCTCCGTCCTGATTGGCCGACGGTGCAGAAAGGGGACAAACGGGATGCTGGGAAGGTGAGCAAACACCATTAAGAGTCTGGGTTGTGTGGTTTGGACTGGAACTGGAACAACTTTCCGTTGAAGACTGGCTGCTGGATTCTGAAGGATCGTGTGTGGAATTACAAGGAGAGTCTGGTGTTAATTCACCGTTTCTGTTAGTCTGGGATTCAGGGTTTACTTTAAGCTCCTCAGGCGACTCAAACGTTTGGTCCTCACTGTTATTCGCATTCAGAGATGATTCCTCTGGGATATTGAAGGCAGATGTGTTGTTTAGAAGATCCAGCTTCCTGTTTTCTTCTGGTGAGATGTTTTGCATTTGGCTGTCAGTCACAGAAAGCTCCGCCCCGTTTTCTGGACCCGGATCCGTGTGCTTTGTGTTTGAGCCGAGTCTCTGATTCAGACCGTCGCGTTCTGATGTCTGCTTGTCGTTTGCGAGTAGGCGGTCCTGCCACTTCTCATTCAGGTTTGGGTCGCTGCTGCGGCAGTTTGGGGTCAAACCCTCACAGGATGTGGGCAGGTCGTCGTACGACCGAGTCTTCGGTAACCTGAAAAACCATCAGTCATAATCAGAGAGGAACCTTTAATGATCGTGTTTACATGCACCAGAAATAAACACTTATGAAATGAAATAATATTTTAAATATTTATTTTATTTCAGCTAGTTGTCAAGGCAGCATTTCTCTTTTTCATTCAGTTTACCTTGAAGTACTAAAATACCTCAAATCAACTGAATGTAAATGAGTACAAATAATGTAGACATTTAAAAAAAAATTACAAAACACAACAAATTTACTGTAACTAACTAAAATGAACATGAAAACAAAATAAAAGCAATCAAATGATGGACTGATTCATAATCAAATTAATTGCCCATCAGTTATATAATGATCATTATAAAAAATGTAAGATAAGAAAAGCATTGAATAGACATTACGAAAAGTAGCTTTAGAGAGAAATATTTTTAATTCAACTTGGCGTAAATGATGGGTATTGATCGAATATGAATTTATCAGTGATAGTAATGTAACACTACCTTAAATAACTATAACTAAAATAATATCTATAACAACAGTTATAATAATAACTATAATTATTGCTATAGATATCATTATAGATGTCTTAGTTATTGTCAGAGCTGGATAGTTGCTTACAAATTGTAATATGTTACTGATTCCAAATTGCAATTTTACAGGTTACTTTGGAATAAAAGAGTTACTAATGCATAGATATAAATATTTAATGTGCATCATGTGACTGCATTAAGCTGATGCATGTAAACATGTTCATTCTAAAAATGTATTTAGAAAAGGAAAACACATCATGTCTAGTTTACCTGCTCACAGGTGTGTCCTCAGGTGAGGCTAAGGGGGCGGAGTGTGGCACACATGACTCATCAGAAGGCGTGGAGGGGGCGGAGTTAGGCAGGTAGACGGCACTCCACAGCATCAGATTCCTCACGTGACACACCGGGTGCAAAACCTGATGGAGATAGAGAGATTCAGGCTCCGTCTCAAAACCTGGTGGGTTTCTAAGATCGACAGCATGTAGAGTAGGCACTACTGTTAAAAAAAAAAAAAAAAAAAAAAACACATTTTTGGGGCAAAAGTCCCACCAAGGCTGCATTTATTTGATCAAAAATACTGTAAAAAATGCTAAATATTATTAGAATCTAAAATTGATGTTTTCCATGTGAATATCTGTTACAATTTAATTTATTTCTGTAATGAAAGCTGGATTTTCAGCATCATTACTTCAGTCTTCAGTGTCACATGATCCTTCAGAAATAATTCTAATATGCTGATTTGCTGATCAAGAAACATGATTATTATCAATGCTAAAAAATTTAGCATTTAATTGTAGTTAAAGTTTGTTATACTGTTATTGTTTTATTGTTTTTGCAATTTTTATTGTTTTTTGACATTTTCAGTTTTAGTTGTTTTAGCTAAATTAAAATGAGAAATGTTGCCAATAATTTAGTTTTTATTTTTAACAAATTAACGCCTTTTTTATTTCAAGTAACAATATATTTGGATTACTATAATAACCCTGTTTTGAATTAGATTCTCTGTCTTTGTTTTAATTTTTTAGTAAAAGCGGTCATTTTATTTTGTGTTTTTGCCATTTTTTGTTACATTTTTATTAGTTTTCTATTTATTTTTCATTTTATTCAGTCTATATTAATGTCTATATATTGAGTCCATAGTTTTTATTAAATGTTCAGTTTTAGTTATTTTAGCACATGAAGTTAAACAATTAAAATGAGAAATGTTGCATTGGCAACTTGTTGAAATGATTTTGTTTTTAACAAATTAATGCTTATTTTATTTCAAGTAACAAAAATGTTTTTGTTTTAGATTACTATAAGAATCCTGTTTTTGATTAGTTTTTCAGTTTTTATTTAAATTTTTATCAAAGTTGTAATTTTATTTTGGGTTTTTGCCATTTTTGTTACATTTATATTAGTATTTTATATAAAAAAAATTATGTCAACATAAGTGCTTAATTAAAGCTAAAAATGTGTTATTTTTGCAACTAGCTGATAACATAATTGTAAGTTTTTTTTATATACAAATAAAGATTACTTTAATTTAAGTGTTTTATTTTTCTTGTTTTATTTAACTGTAATAACCCTGGCTGTAATATATATTTAAGGCGTGATTTCAGATACCATCTCGGAGCGCGGTGAGTACAGGATGTTGTGGAAGGAAATGTTGGCAGGCCGCAGCAGAGACCAAACGGAGCACGTCTTCTCCTGAACGTGCTGCTCCTCGCGCTCCTTCACGCTGTTACACAGGAACGTCCCAAACAGACACGAGTATGTGTGCTGCACTAACTTCACCTACACCAACAAACACAAGATTTTTAATACAGCCCCCATTTAAAAGTTGACATTTCAACAACAAATTAAAGTAGAAACATTAATTATATCATTTGTTCAGAATATTCAGATTCATTCAGAAAAGATGCAGGTGACTGTCCTTATGAATGAGTCACTGAATCATTCACTCACAAGATTCATTAAAAAATGCTGATTCATTTAGAAAGGATGCAAGTGACTCTTTATTAATGTCAGTGAATCATTGACTTGATTCATTTAAAAATGCTGATTCATTCAGAAACAAAGTAAGTGACTGTCTTCATGAATAAGTCACTGAATCATTGATTCACTTGATTCGTTCAAAAATGCTGCTACATTCAAAAAGGATGCAAGTGACCATCTTTTTGAATGAGTCACTAAATCATTGACTCAACTGATTCATTTAAAAATGCTGATTCATTTAGAAACAATGCAAGTGACTGTCTTTATGAATGTGTCACTGAAACATTCACGCATGTGATTCATTCAAAAATGCTAAATTATTCAGAAACTATGCAAGTGACTCTTTATGAATAAGTCATTGACTCACTTTATTCATTCAAAAATGCTGATTCATTCAGAAAATAAGTGACTTTCTTTATGAATGAGTCACTGAATCATTCACTCACGTGATTCATAAAAAATGCTAATTCATTCAGAAAGGATGCAAGTGACTCTTTATTAATGTCAGTGAATCATTGACTTGATTCATTTAAAAATGCTGATTCATTCAGAAACAAAGCAAGTGACTGTCTTCATGAATAAGTCACTAAATCATTGATTCACTTGATTCATTCAAAAATGCTGCTACATTCAAAAAGGATGCAAGTGACCATCTTTTTGAATGAGTCACTCAATCATTGACTCAACTGATTCATTTAAAAATGCTGATTCATTTAGAAACAATGCAAGTGACTGTCTTTATGAATGTGTCACTGAATCATTCACGCATGTGATTCATTCAAAAATGCTAAATTATTCAGAAACTATGCAAGTGACTCTTTATGAATAAGTCATTGACTCACTTTATTCATTCAAAAATGCTGATTCATTCAGAAAATAAGTGACTTTCTTTATGAATGAGTCACTGAATCATTCACTCACAAGATTCATTAAAAAATGCTGATTCATTCAGAAAGGATGCAAGTGACTCTTTATTAATGTCAGTGAATCATTGACTTGATTCATTTAAAAATGCTGATTCATTCAGAAACAAAGCAAGTGACTGTCTTCATGAATAAATCACTGAATCATTGATTCACTTGATTCATTCAAAAATGCTGCTACATTCAAAAAGGATGCAAGTGACCATCTTTTTGAATGAGTCACTAAATCATTGACTCAACTGATTCATTTAAAAATGCTGATTCATTTAGAAACAATGCAAGTGACTGTCTTTATGAATGTGTCACTGAAACATTCATGCATGTGATTCATTCAAAAATGCTAAATTATTCAGAAACTATGCAAGTGACTCTTTATGAATAAGTCATTGACTCACTTTATTCATTCAAAAATGCTGATTCATTCAGAAACAAAGCAAGTGACCTACTTTATGAATGAGTGACTGAATCATTCACTCATATGATTCATTCAGAAAGGATGCAAGTGATTTTTTATGAATGAGCCACTGAATCACTGACTCACTTGATTCATTCAAAAATGCTGATTCATTCAGAAAATAAGTGACTTTCTTTATGAATGAGTCACTGAATCATTGACTCACTTGGTTCATTCAAAAATGCTGATTCATTCAGAAAATAAGTGACTTTCTTTATAAATGAGTCACTGAATCATTGACTCACTTGATTCATTCCAAAATGCTGATTCACTCAGAAAGGTTGCAAGTGACTGTCTTAATGAATGATTTACTGAATCATTCACTCACGTGATTCATTATAAAATGCTGATTCATTCAGAAAAGATGCAGGTGACTCTTTATGAATGAGTCACTGAATCATTGACTCACTGGATTCATTTAAAAATGCTGATTCATTCAGAAACAATGCAAGTGACTGTCTTTTTTAATGAGTCACTGAATCATAGACTTAACTGATTCAAATAAAAAAATGCTGATTAATTCAGAAACAAAGCAAGTGACTGTCTTTTTTAATAAGTCAATGAATCACTGATTCTCTTAAATCGTTAAAAAATGCTGATTCATTTCAGAAGCAATGCAAGTGACTGTCTTATGAGTCACTGAATTATTGAATCAATTCATTCAAAAATGCTGATTCATTCATTCAGAAAGATGTGAGTGATTGTCTATGAATGGGTCACTAAATCATTGTCTCACTTGATTCATTTAAACATGCTGATTCATTCAGAAACAACACAAGTGACTGTCTTTATGAATGAGTCACTAAATCATTGACTCACTTGATTCATTCAAAAATGCTGATTCATTCAGAAAATAAGTGACTTTCTTTATGAATGAGTCACTGAATCATTGACTCACTTGATTCATTCAAAAATGCTGATTCATTCAGAAAATAAGTGACTTTCTTTATGAATGAGTCACTGAATCATTGACTCACTTGATTCATTCAAAAATGCTGATTCATTCAGAAAATAAGTGACTTTCTTTATGAATGAGTCACTGAATCATTGACTCACTTGATTCATTTAAAATTGCTGTTTCATTCAGAAACAAAGCAAGTGACTGTCTTTATTAATAAGTCACTGAATCACTGATTCTCTTAAATCATTAAAAAGTGCAAGTGACCTACTTTATGAATGAGTGACTGAATCATTCACTCATATGATTCATTAAAAATGCTGATTCATTCAGGAAGGATGCAAGTGATTGTCTTCATGAATGACTGTTTTGGTGTTTCGATAAAAAAATAATTTTGGTGCATTACTAGAAAACGTATCTACTTGGCCTAGTAATCAATCTGAACAAGCACTGATCATAACAATGACAGTGAGTACCAGAAAGGCCTCGTTGAACTCAAAGGAGCATGGGAACTGTCTCTGGAGCTGGTGAACGCAGTCCAGCCATTGCAGGAACACAGGACAGCGTTCGTTCAGATCGTCCGCGTTCTCGCCGTGACCGCAGCGGTCGGCAAACTTATGACCGTAATCCAACCACTCCGTCTCCACCAGCACCTGAAAACCCTGCAGAGACAAAATAAAACAACAAATCACTTACAACTTTTACAGTAAAATCTAAAACTAAAGGCACTAGAAATCTAGTGCATTTGATTGAATCTACTAGGCTACAACTGTTAACCCTATAAAGCCATTTCAGACAAAATACATATTTATATTTATGCAACTGCCAGATGCTTTTATCCAAAGCGACTTGCATTGCATTTAATTTGTACAATTTTTAAGTTCATGCATTCCCTGGGAATTGAACCCATGACTTTGGTGTTGCAAAAGGCTATTTTTAGCTAAGTTACCCAGTCAAACTTGGTGCTATCTATGGTTTAGTTAGAGTAGACCTTAAAAACTGTATTTCTGAGATCCTAAAGAGAGTGTTTATTGAAACAAAGGAAGTTTATTGTGTCCATAAACTCAGAAAGTGCTGACATCAGGTTACGCCTGAATGTGCACTAAAATTTTACAACACCTCTGTGAGGCTGTAAATGATGCATGTTATTTTTCTCAGGAAGTGCACAAAGATGCCACTGTGAGTGTGAGTGTGTTAGAGACCTGGATGGTCCTGTAGAAGGGATCCAGCAGCAGTTTGGACAGAGCCACTATCTGCGGCGTGCGGTCCCAGCCGTCAGAGCAATGCACCAGCACAGGCCTGCGGTCCCGATCCACCGCGTTCACCACCAGAAGAGACGCCTTCAGCAGCAGAGACAGATGCTGCAGCCATTTAGTGCCCTCCAGAGCCGACAGCCAGCTGACCAGAGTACAGCAGGAGAGAGAGAGACATGTACAATCACACTGTTTATCACCCCATATTAGCGTTTTTTTTTTTTTGGTGTTGGTGAAATTTAATATTTAACCACATAAAAAAAGTTTGTTTGAGATCAACACTTCTTGACTGGCAAGACGGCCGCGAGCGGAAACTCAAACAGTGAAAGTGAGTTGTTCAAAAACTTTCTTTTTAGTAAACTCTGTGTACACAAACAATGTTCTCAATGCTGGAGTTCATGTGTAGAGACCCAGCCGATACTTCCAGCAAAGTTTCATGGTGTGTCGAGCCTTCTTAGTGTTGTAAAAATATCGATTTTGATGCGCTCAAATTTATGCCCCTAGAACTCCCATTCACCAGCCATTGACCACAAAACGAAATCACGGTCAATCTCAAAAACGGCTCGTTTGTCGTAATTATGCTTTTAAATATAAGCTTGTCTCGTTTACAGTAAAAAAAAAACAGCCCAGGTTGCATTTTGGCAATAGTTATCCTTTAAACCTTTGAAAACCGGAAAGAGAGAGCAGTCATCATGTTTATGTTTAAAAAAAAAAAAAAAAAAACGCTTCACAAACAGTCTTTTCAAATACAGCCATTCATAATATCACAGCAATACTGGGATTAAAGGTCTTCGTTTGGATATAAACAATTTTTGTCTATTGTAGAGATCTAAATAGAGCATGTCATCTTTTGAAGGTAATAGTGCTTCAAATAACGTTTGTGTCGATTAGATGGAAACAAGTAACTTTTTTTTTTTTTTTTTTTTTTTTTGGAAACAAGTAACTGTTAAAAAATGTGTTTGTCAATGAATAGAGATTGATTCAAAAACACAGATTCATCCAGTAATGTTATTGTGAGCAAGTCATTTATTCATTAAAACCATTTTTTCATAAATTTAATATTAAAAAAATTGGTATATTAAATATGTTCTATTTTAAATACAAATAGTATGTATTAAATTAATTAAACACGTTTTAAATAGACTGAAGCAATTCATATTTTGCTTAGTTTAGAATTGCGAGGAAATCGTGATCTCTATTTGATCTCTAAAAAACTAAAACTAAACTATATAAAAACTAAATAGAAATGTGTTCACAAAATAGAAACTAAACTAAAACTAACAAAATTGTTAAAGAAACTAAACTAAATTTTATTGCAAATTTGAAAACTATATTAAAATAAAACGAATTTAAAAAAGCAAAACTAAATTAACCTTGCTGTGCACTGACTGTTTTAAACGTATATGGTAGTTACATAGCCCCTAGACCTCAGTTATCATGAAAAAAAGCCAGGAAATTTCGATTTTGACAATAATGGGACCTTTAAGTTAACCAGTGTTACGTGCCTGTGCTGTTTTATGTGTGTCTCCGCTGTCTTTTCTCTCTCTCACTTTCACTTTCCCAGTTACTTGGTCATTGGTCCTGTCACCTGTCAATCATCATTACCGTCCCCCAATCCGAAAAGACCCTCCCACTTAAAAGAGCACGCCAGACCACTCGCAAGCCCCCCATGTTGTTGCTGTTTTGTGCTTGTTATTTTGTTGCCATCGTTTGATATTGTACCCCAGTTTTGCTTGTGTTGTTTTCCCCGTTGTGTACGTTACGTCTTACCTTCGTTACATATTTTTTTGTTCCCTCTCCCCCTCACTGTACATATTTGAGCGCGTCATATGTTACGAGGCCGGGGAGAAGCGGACCTGTAAATACTGTACATATTGTACATACTCCATTTTTCTTTGTTTATATATAATCCACCTGTATATTTTGCTCAGCACTTACTTTAATAAACCACTTTCATTGCACGATATATGTGACCCTGGACCACAAAACCAGTCATAAGGTTAAATTTTACAAAACTGAGATGTATACATCACATGGAAGCTCAATAAATAAGCTTTCTATTGATGTATGGTTTGTTAGGATAGGACAATATTTGGCCGAGATACATCTATTTGAAAATCTGGAATCTGAGGGTGCAAAAAAAATCAAAATACTGAGAAAATCACCTTTAAAGTTGTCCAAATTAAGTTCTTAACAATGCATATTACTAATCAAAAATTACATTTTGATAGGTTTACAGTAGGAATTTTACAAAAAATCTTAATGTAACATGATCTTTACTTAATTTCCTAATGATTTTTGACATAAAAGAAAAATCAATAATTTTGACCCATACAATGTATTTTTGGCTATTGCTACAAATATACCCCAGCGACTTAAGACTGGTTTTGTGGTCACATATTTGTCTGCACATGGCTTGTTTGTATGTCTTTAATGTCTATCTTTTAAATGTTCGACCCCAGTACCCCTAGTCACTTCGGGGTCGTAACGCCAGTTTGCTGCTGTTTTTTCCAGGTTGACTCACTTGACCGGATCAGGGACTTGAGCGCAGAGAGTCCTCAGACACTGGAAGCTCTTCCGGATGGAGTGAATGTTGGCCATTCCCATGAACATCACCTCAGAGTTGGGGTAGTACTCTAGCGGAAGCACAGAGTGCGTTTGAGAGAGGAATCATGGATGAAATGGTTATTTATTTGAAAATAATAGGCTCTGCATTACCTGGACACTCACAGCCGCCTCCTTTGGCCCGATTGGCTACTGCAGCCGCGTATGAGCGCGCGTCCATTATTAACAGCTTCTGAGGGGGCGTGGCACCCGGCTCCGCCTCTACGTTCCCATTGGCTGTGTGAGGATTGGAGTCAGTGAGCTCACCGTTGACGTGATTGTGAACGCAGGAGCCGTTCGTCTGCGCTGTGTTCGAGGCCTGATCCGTGACGCAGGCTTTAGCGATGGCTTGTACCAAATGCTCATCATCAGCATTACGCCAACCCCACCAGCTGACCTCCGGCTGACCGCATCGGCCAATCACAGCGCCCGAACTCTCGTGTCTGGGTCAAAGGGTGAGATAAAGGTGAGTAACACATTTTTACTGTTGGATAACATTGGACAGACATTAGGAAAACCATGAAAATGTATTTTTTAAAAGAAATTATTGTTAAATTATAGAATTTTTGTTACTTCAATAAATTAGTTAATTAAATTAAACATCATATTATAACTAAATTTAATTTTACCAATTAAACAAAAAGAAAACCGGAAAAAAATGTAAAATGAAAGAAAAAAATTAATTAGGGAAAAATACAACGTAATTTTGTAAAAATAAATAAATAGATAAAATAATATGTATATTATAGGGCCTTAAAAATCTGAAAACTTTAAGCTAAATTGTTTTGTTGTTTGAATTCAATAGTCAATTCAATTAATATGCTTTATTATTCAAATTTAACTTTACCGAAAAATTTAAATGAAAAACAAAAATTCAGAAAAATGTAAATGAAAATAAATAAATTAGAAAAATATAAAACTTAAACTTAAGTCATAATTTCAACTTTTTATCTCTTAATTACGACTTTTAAAGTCATAATTTTGACTTTGTATCTCATAATTATGACTTAAGTCAACTTTTTATCTCGTCATTATGACTTAAGTCAACTTTTTATCTCGTCATTATGACTTAAGTCATAATTTCAACTTTTTATCTCACAATTACGACTTAAGTGTCATAATTTCCACTATGTAAGTCAATTTCAACTTTGTATCTCATAATTATGACTTTAAGTCAATTTAGACATTTTATCTCATAATTTCAACTTTTTATCTCTTAATTACATCTTTAAAGTAATAATTTTGACTATGTATCTCACAATTATGACTTAAGTGTCATAATTTCAACTTTTTAAGTCACAATTTTTACTTTTTGTCTCGTAATTAAAATTGTACCGCTACTAAAAAGTTATAATTATGAGATAAAAAGTTTCAATTATGACTTAAGTAAAAATTATGACTTTTAAAATAACAATTTCAACTTTGTATCTCATAATTATGACTTAAGTCAACTTTTTATCTCGTCATTATGACTTAAGTCATAATTTCAACTTTTTATCTCACAATTACGACTTAAGTGTCATAATTTCGACTATGTAAGTCAATTTCAACTTTGTATCTCATAATTATGACTTTTAAAGTCAATTTAGACATTTTATCTCATAATTTCAACTTTTTATCTCTTAATTACGTCTTTAAAGTAATAATTTTGACTATGTATCTCACATTTATGACTTAAGTGTCATAATTTCAACTTTTTAAGTCATAATTTTTACTTTTTGTCTCGTAATTAAAATTGTACCGCTTCTGAAAAGTCATAATTATGAGATAAAAAGTTTCAATTATGACTTAAGTAAAAAATTATGACTTTTAAAATAACAATTTCAACTTTGTATCTCATAATTATGACTTTTGAAGTAAATTTTGACTTAAGTCATAATTTCAAAGTCCTAATTTAAACTTTTTATCATAATTTTGACTTAAGTATGTCATAATTTCTTTTTATCTCGTAATTATCTCGACTTTTTAGTTGCGGTATATCGTGCTTTATCACCTGTAAACGACAGCCGGGATCCTCTTCCATGATCTGAACGCCGCCACGTTCTCCAGCTCTTGGTCGGTGACGGCAGCAGGCACGATTATTTGCTCTGGGTAACTGGCACAAAGCCTGCGGGATCAGAAACGCATGCGTGTCATGATTAAGCTCTTGTGTCCTCTGCTGCGAGGAGGTTTGTGTGTTTCTGGTTTTCACCTGTAGTTGCTGTTGATGTTGGAGATTCTCCAGGCACTGTGTGTGTCCAAGCCCATCCTCTCCAGCTCTCGCTTGAACCTCCGCTGATGTCCTCCTGCAAACACACACGAGATTTAGGCTTTCAAATCATGTGAGTATTGACTTTGAACACACACCAGATTTACAAAACACAGTTTGTTTGTGTGGATCTTGCATCAAGCTCGACATGAACGCCAACATTGCAAAACATTGTTTTGATAAGCAGAATTAGTGCCAGTATTATTCATAAAGTGCATACTATATACTGGTATGTATTAGTACTACTTATAGATTTTATTAATATTTAAAATCAGCTCTTATTTTTATATTTTAGTTTTAATTTTAATTGAAAGCTTTTAACTAATTTTAGTTATTTTAATACATCAGTTGAAACTAAATAAATATGAGAAATGCTTTCATTGCAACGTTTTAATAATAATAAATATATGATAAACATGAAATATTAAAAAAAATATAATATTTTTTCAAATATTTATAATGGTATTATTATACAAGTATATTTTTAAAATTTTTAATTTATTTCAGTAAATGTTTGTTTTATTACAAGGATTTTTTTAGTAATTTTACTATGTGCTTTTGTCATTTGTATTAGTTTTATTTATTTATTTTTAATTTAACTACTTAGGTATATTTTTATTTTTTTTCCCAGTTTTAGTGCTTCACCTTAAACTTAAATTTAATTTTTTTATGACATTTGTAACTTTGATTAGAAAATTGTAATATTTGTATTTTATTTTAGCTTTATTTCAATTAACAAAGAATTTATTTTATAAATTGTTGTTAAATTCAAGAAGTTTCATGGTTTTAATAAATACATCCATTTAAGTGACATGCTTTATTAATAATATTATTTAATAAATAAAACAAAATTCAGACAAATAAAAAATAAAACAAAAAATATATATATTGTTTTAATAAACTGGTTTCAATTAATTAGTTAATTCAATTAACATATTTTTGTTGCTAAAATTGTAAAATTTTACCGATACAAAAATCCAGAACTAAATTGAAAAACAAAAATTGAGAAAAATTTAAATGGAAAATACATAAAACAGAAATAAAATGGAAATTTTAGGGCCCTAAAATGTTAAATAAATCATTGTTAAAATGTGTAAATTTGATGGTTTCAATTAATTAGTTATTGCAATGAACAAGCTTTTTTGTACTAAAATGTAATTTTGCCAATAAAACACAATCCAGAAAAAAAGTAATTTAATAGCTTTTGTTTAAACAAAACCGAATCCATAATAAAAATGAAAATGAAAAACAAAAATCTAGAAAATTAAAAAAAAAAAATAATAATAAAACATAATTTTGGAAAAAATAAAAATAAAAAGTAATCCAGAAAAAATTAAATGGACATTACTAAAAATAAATAAATTGATGTTAAAATGTGTAAATTTGATGGTTAAAATTACCAATAAAACAGAATCCAGAAAAAATTAAATGGAAAAAAAAAATTAAAATGTAATGGCTTTTGTTTTAATTAACGATGACAATCCTGCCTAGCAAGTGCAAATAAAATTTAAATGCATTTTTTAATCAATTTAAGACATTTTAAAAAATAATACATTTAACAAAAAATAAATAAATAAATGTCACACAAAACAACATTATTATTGTTATTGTTGTAGTTGTGTGGTGCTTTTTGTCATTTTTAGAGCTCAACGGCATCCATCGTCATTTACTTTCACTGTATGAGAAAGAGCAGCATGAACATTTTTCTAAACATCTTCTTTTCTGTTCAACAGAAGTACACCAGTTTAAAGCCAACCACTTGTAAAACCTAAATGTCCAGCTCTGAAATGTGTGTACCTGCACGGCAGATCCCATCATGCACCTCTCTGTCCTCCGCCGTCACGCTTGCGCTACACGAGAGGAAGGCGAAGGCGAAGAGCTCCTCTAAACGCGACGGCGGCCGAACGACTGCACTGATCCTCCTCAGCCAATCCTGACACTGCTCCGCCGACAGGAAGTTACACCTGAACACAGATCGGACAAACCCTGCAGGTTACCATTTAATGATGATACACTTTACTAATAAACATGCTATTATGCTCGATTCATCAATGCACATTATTTATTTGATAAATAAAATTATTTAGAAAAAAAAAGCTCCTAATTGCAACACAAAAGTCAGATTTGTGAGATAAAAAGTCACAATTGACTTTTTATTTTTGTTTTGTTTTTTATATATAACTATTTAGGTTCAATATATTTTTAACTTTTATTTTTTTTTATTATTATTTTTATTTCTTTTTTCAGTTTATTTATTCTTTTATTTATTTACCAGTTTTAGTGCTTAGCTCTTAACTTATTTAATTTAAAAATTAAAAACAAAAATTTAAATTCTAATATTTATATTTCATTTTGGCTTTATTTCAATTAACAAAAATATTTTCATTAGTATTAGTTACGACCATGACAAGTTTGAGACAATTTAAGACCATTTTAAATAATAAAGTCCTTAAAATGGATTTATGATTTATATTCTGTTTTACATTTTAACCAATTATAAAACCTTCAATAAAAAAATAATTTTTAGGGCCCTATCATTTAGATTTTATGTTTACCATTTTTTAAAATTAAGTTTTAGTAACAAAAAAGCATGGTCTTTGAAATAACTAATTAATTAAAACCATCCACTTTACACATTTCAACAACAATTTATTAAAAGATTAACAAAACTTACATTTTTAATAAACTGAACTTTTGTTTTATTGGTTAGAAATTTTAGCAATAAAGAAGCTTCTACAAAACTTCTACAATTTGACAACAATTTATTAAATTTTTAGGGCATTTTTTATGGGGGAAAAAAACTTAAATTGTGAAATGCAAAGTCAAATGTGAAATTGAATTGTGAAGTATAAACTCAGAATTGCAAAATACAAAGAAAGATAAAAAAAAAGTCAAGCAATTCAAAGAAGAAAGTTAAGTTAAAAATGCAAAATTGTGTGATACAAACTTATATAGTTTGACTTGTGTGAGTTGTGATATAAAAATTGTTTTTATTTGTTTCATTCTGTGGCAAAAACAGGCTTCCATGTATTATTTCAAAGACAAACAGTTTGTCTTTTTATAATGTGTCATACATTTTCCTAATGCCCAATGCTGCAGTGAGGATATTTGTTAGTCAAAGCAGACGTACCTGATGAGCTTACAGTCTTTACAGGTGAGATGCAGCTGCGTCAGTTCCCGACACTCCACACTTTCAATCAGCTGCAGAGGAACCTGAACACAATCACAGAAAACAACAAAAACATCACATCATTTTTAAGCCCATTATTTATTATTTTTAATTCGTACGGACAATCAGTGTTATTTTAGTGTCACTGAGTTAGTTTTATTTAATTTTTTTTTATTTAATATTTTCCATTTTTATGTAAATCTTTATTTTTGTGTGTAGTTTTCTTTTAATTTTTAAAATATTTAACATAATATTTAAAAAAAAAATTTAATTTAGTTTTATTTGTATATTTTCCATTTTCGTTTTAATTTTGTGTATTTTTTTCAGTTTTCTTTGATGTTTTTTTTAAATATATTTATTGCCGCTTTAGGTATTTTAAACATTGTTACACTAAATTAACTGCTATAGAAACATTCTAGATTTTTCTTTTAATTAAAAAAATATTTAAAGTAATATTTTTAATTTGGTTTTATTATGTTTTCTTTAATGTTTAATTTATTGTCGTTTTAGGTATTATAAACATTGTTACACTATGTTTCCAGAGCAGTTTTCCTTTAATTTGTTAAATATTTAAAAAATATTTTTATTTAGTTTTTACTTATAATTATTTTTTTTTAATATAAAAAAATAACATTTATAACTTATATAGTTTGACTTGTGATATCTAAACATATTTTAATAACATTTGGTTTTATTTTTTAATTTTCTTGTTAATTTTGTTTTATTTTATATATTTTTATTTTTTATGTTTTCTTTAATGTTTTTTAAAATACATTTATTGCCGTTTTAGGTATTTTAAACATTGTTACACTAAATTAAAACTAGAATGTTTCCACAGCAGTTTTCTTTATTTGTGTATATATATATATATATAATTTTTTTTTTTTTAATTTGGTTTCCTTTTAATATTTTACATTTTCATGTTATTTTGTGTAATTTTTTATGTTTTCTGTAATGCTTTTTAAAAGTATATTTGTTGCGGTTTTAGGTACTTTAAACATTGTCACACTAAATAAAACTAGAAATGTTTCCATTGTAGTTTTCTTTACTATTTGAAAAAAATTTACTTTTTTTTTTACTTATAATTTTTTTAATTAAAACATTTTTTTAAATATTTTATTTTCAGTTAAAATTTGTTTTATTAAAGTAACAGAAATGTTTTCTTAGTTTTAAATGTATTCATTTGAATTTGCTGACCTTCCAAAGATCTAAAATAGCATTTGCTCATATTCAAACTTCATGTCTGTAGAGCATTTGTATATTTTGAAATAAATTTGATGAAAGCTGCAGCTGCTTTATGATCTGTTATGCTGATATTTCAATCTTTTTAATGATCTTTTCCAGATTCTATGCTAAGAGTCTTCATTTGTGCTCCACAGAAGAAAGCAAGCCTAAATGAGGGTGAGTAAACGATGACAAGAGTTTGATGGATGAACCTGTCCTTTCAAAGCATTAAATGCTTTTAATTAACACTGTCAGTAATAGACGTCCTATTATACGTGTTTGAGCTGCAACAGAATTATACTTTTGAAATGGTTTATATTATGCGACGTCACAACTGGGAACAATAACATTCAAACTATGCGTCAAATTAAAACTAATTATGTGCTTTGTAAACCACAATAAAGGCAACAATGGATCATTTTAAAACAAGAACATTGAAACTGTGAACAAACAAGTGTACTTCGTGACAAAGACTGTATCAGGCACTGAGTATGTATATTAAATATTGTTCAAGTGGTTTACTTTATTCATTTGATTAATAAAATCAGAGTGAGACAGCAGAGACTCCGCCCACAGGTTCTTCTGATTGGCTGTGATTAGTGATTGACATTGTGGACAGACCAGTTGCTCATCGCTGCAATCTTATCAAATCATGTCTGGTGCGAACACTGTTCTGGTTCAGATAGTCAGATGGTCAGGTGCTGTTGTGTGTAAGAGAAACACTCACATTGATGACATTGTCTTGTAGTTTGATGTGAAGGCGGTAGCTGGTTAAGGCAATGACAGACTCCTCTGCTCTCCCCACATGTTCCACACTCTCGCCATGCAGCAGCGGGAACGGGATCTGCCGTTACACACACCGTTATCAAATCAGGTTTATTACACACAATTATTTGAACTTTTTGCACTTTGCTGGATTCTCTTTTAATGCTTAAATTTTATGCATCAAAAATGGATTCAAGTAATCAAGAAATGGATATATTCAAAAAGCTTCTTTTTTTTTTAAATGATCAAAAATGTAAGTAATAAAAAAACAGAAATACTCAAAGCAAAAAAACTAAAATCATCAAAAAATGAATGAAGTAATTAAAAAAATTAAAATACTCAAAATGCAAAAAAAAAACTAAAATCATCAAAAAATGAATGAAGTAATCAAAAAATAGAAATACTCAAAAAGAAAAAAATTCTAAAAGCATCAAAACTTGAAGTAATCAAAAAAAGGAAATACTCAAAATGCAAAAAAAATTCTAAAATCATCAAAAAATTATTGAAGTAATCAAAAAATAGAAATACTCAAAAAGAAAAAAATTCTAAAAGAATCAAAACTTGAAGTAATCAAAAAATAGAAATACTCAAAATGCAAAACAATTCTAAAATCATCAAAAAATGATTGAAGTAATCAAAAAATAGAAATACGCAAAAAGAAAAAAAATCTAAAAGCATCAAAGGTTGAAGTAATAAAAAATGGAAATACTCAAAAGCATTTTCTTTCTAAAATCATTAATAACTGAAGTAATCAAAAAATGGTGGTACTTAAAAAGCAAGACATTTTCTAAAATCATAAATTATTGAAGTAATCAAAAAAAAGAAAATACTCAAAAGCAACTGATTTTCTAAAAGCATCAAAAATTGATTAAAGTAATCAAAAAAATAAAATACTCAAAAAACAAATACAATTCTAAAATCAGTAAAAAAATAAGTAATCAAAACATGGAAATACTCAAAATGCAAAAAAAATCTAAAATCATAAAAAAATTGAATTAATAAAAAAAAATAGAAATACTCCAAAAAAAATCTAAAAACATCAAAAGTTGAAGTAATAAAAAAGGAAATACTCAAAGCATTTTCTTTCTAAAATCATTAATAACTGAAGTAATCAAAAAGCAAGACATTTTCTAAAATCATCAAAATTGATTAAAGTAATCAAAAAAGCAAATGAAATGCTAAAATCAGCAAAAATGATTAAAGTAATCAAAAAATGGAAATACTCAGACAGCAAACAAAAATAATCAAAAAATGATTGCAGTTCTAAAAAAAATAGAAATATTTAAAAAGCTATTTTTTTAATCTTAAAAAAATTTAAGTACTCAAAAAGCAAAACAATTTCTAAAATAATCAAAAAATTACTGAAGAAATAAAAATAGAAATACTTAAAGCAAAAAAAAAGGAAATACTTAATAAGCAAACAATTGTAAAATCATCCAAAAATTAGAGATTGATGTTATCAAGAAATGGAAATTCCTTACAAATATTTTTTGTTAGTATTTATTTTTTTATTAGTTGTAATTATTATTAATAAAAACTTTTTAAAAAGTGTTTTATTAATATTATTAATATTTCTAATATGTATTATTATTATATTACCATATTATTATTAAATACCATCCTAGGACATCCCATGTTATACTGTACATTTTATTTTTATACCTGGATTCTGTGATTCTGCTCTCATTTTTCACATTGCAATATTCATAAGGCTTCACATTACCAAAAATGTCTTAAAGAGGAGCTTAATGAACAATGAAAACATACTGTAACTCAAGACAGGACAGATATTATTATTATTATTTATCTAAAGCGTTGTGATACCTGCTCGTCCTGCTGTACGGGGCTCCCATGGGCCTCCAAACTCTGCTGCAGCTCTTCAACCTTCAAAACACAAGCATGGTGTTTGATAAAAGCCATCAGCAGTGATGTGAGAGCAGTATAAAAGCTCATGTAAAGCAGGGTTAGAGGTCTTACCATGACCCCGGGACGAGCGGGCAGAGAGGATCACAGTCCCACAGACGGCAAACGCACCGACCGACCTGAGAGACGCAAGACTAACATTTACTACAAGATCTGAAATCACTCAGATGAATCATTTAGATACTAGTTTTCTAGAATTTATTTTAGATTATAGATTTATTCACATTTTTTGGCTGGTGCTTTTAAAAACAGGACTGAACTGCTGATATCCAGTGACACAATGAAACATTTCATCATCAATGAACCGTTCAGCTGTTGCTGAATCATGCCGATCGTTTCAAAGCAGATCAATACAGTGACGCTGTTATATGAGACTGAACCTATAGATCTTATGGATTTACCTTAAACAGCACTTCAGTGAGTAAATCTAACCCCAAAACAATAATCAATTATGTTTTACATGAAGAAAATGAAGACTGTTTTAGTACCATCTTTATTTTCAAGTCAATGCAAACTCTCAATACCGTAAAACTATAATAATATATATCTATGATATAACAGGGTCATTAATTGAAAACTAAAATATATATTGCATTAAATGCTCATTTTCATGTTGTTTACCTTTTACTAAAAAACTAAAACTAATTAATAAAAACAATATAGACATAAATAGAAAACAAAAATGTAAAAAAAAATTACTAAAAGTAACAAAATATAAATATAAAATATTTATAATATATAAAATATAAAAGTATAAATTCAAACATAAATATAAAATAATATTAATAAAACTACAATATCTCAACGATACTAAAAAAAACTGTATTATATAAAATAAAATGATATACAATCATGTTATAATAAATCAAAAATAAAAACTGAAACTAAATAAAATTTGACTGAAATATTAAAACATTTAATTTCAGTTTTTAATTTTCATATCGTTTAACTTGATGTACTAAAAAACTAAAATTAAAATTAAAATAATGAAATCTCTATATATAACAAAAAGGTGAAAAAAGCTCAAAAAATTACTAAACGTAACTAAAATTATGAAAATATGAAAGTATGAACTAAATGTATTACATAAATATAAAAATACATTCTTAAAATATGAATAAAAACTATAATAGCATATATTCTATTTAATCAGCACAAAAAACAAATACCATCATGATATATAAATAATTTACCATTTAAATATATACTTTTTTGCATAAAATGCAAATTGCAATTAAATGCTCATTTTCATGTTGTTTACCTTGATGTACTAAAAAACTAAAACTGAAATAAAAATAAATAAAAAATAGACATATATAGTAAAAAAAATATACAAAAAGTAACTAAATTAAAACTGAACATAAATATAAAAATAAAATCTCAAAATATTAATAATAACTATAATAGTATGTTCTATTAATCAGCACAAAAAACAAATACCATCATGATTTATAAATACTTTACAATTTAAATATATATTTGTTGCATTAAATGCAAATTGCAATGAAATGCTCATTTTCATGTTGTTTACCTTGATGTTCTAAAAACTAAAACTGAAATAAAAATAAATAAATAAAAAATAGACATATATAGAAAACAAAAATGTCAAAAAATGCACAACAAAATTACTAAAAGTAAACTGAAAATAATAAAAGAATCATCTAAAAGTATAAAGTGTTAACATAAATATAAAAATAAAATCTCAAAATGTTTATAAAAACTATAATAGTATATGTTCTATTTAATCAGCACAAATAAACTAATAAAAACAAATACTGTCATAATATAAAAATTCAGTTTTTTGCATTTTAATGCATATTTAATTCATATATAAAGTCAACAATGCTAAAATGTTCAATGAAATAATTATTACATTATATTGCCCTTATAGGAACATTTTTGGCTTATTTTTTTGCATTGAAATATGTCCTGACCTTGACATTGTCAGACTTCATTATGACAACAAAGCACATGACAAAGAGATTTATAAATGATTTTACAGGAGTCAGGTAAGGTCTCGCCGATCACAGAGACGTAACTGCAATACATCTTATCTTATCTTCAGAAAAATACAACAAAAACATATAACAGATTTTCATTAATTCAATGCACATGAAATGAAACTGCACGATGAAAGCATTAGTTTTCCTTTGCTAACAACCTCAAAATCTGATCAACTATGCAAGTGAACTAAGTCTTCATCTGTAACACACGTGCACTAACATGCACACATTCCATGCACTGCATTTCTGACACATGATGTTATAGTAAAGGTCTACAGACCTGCTTCTGGATCTGAATCTGTGTCGAGAAGACGCTCTGAGAAAGAAAAACTCTGCAAGAAAGACAGGTTAAAAGAAGACATTAAAAAGCAAATTAAACATGCAACATAATCAGATCATGTGACAATGCAACACACTTTCATTTATCACTGCATCGCATACTACTTGAGGAAAAACAGGAAGCAGAATAACGCAACAGAGAAGTTTCAAAACAATGACAGAAGATAAGTCTTGCATTATGAAAACGTAAGGCTTCATATGTTGCATTTAATGAATTTCTGCTCTGATTTTAGACCTTTTAAGGCTTAAAAACTTTTTAAAACCTGCAGAAACTCTGATTAATGTGTCAGATTTTCAGAAGTAAAGTAGGCCATGATCAGAATTCACAGTCCACCAATAATAAACAAGAGGGTGGATTACAAATAAAACAGGTTTTGAAGGACAGGTCAAACCTGAGCAGCATTATGGTTCAAACACACACATCCGTGGCTATTCATGCTGATGGGAATGTACACTAATCAAAGAACATGCAAAGAAAGGTCATGCAAACAAAAGCCTTGTTGTGCTGTTCCTGACAAGCTAATATTGACTGACAAACCACATATAATGATAGATATGTTATCATGGCTTTCAACAGCTCAATCCTGCGGGAACAAATTTGCTCAAAGTGTTTTAGTATTGCAAGAGCGTCTAATCTCACAGTAATCCATTTGCAGACGTTTTTGATTTTCAATGTTTTTTTAAATAAGTCTCTTTTGCTGACTAAGCCTGCATTTGTTTGATTCAAGGTACAGCAGAAAAGTAAAAAATTTGAAAAGTTTTTACTATTTAAAATAACTGCTTTCTAATTGAATATATTTTAAAATGTAATTTATTTCTGTGATCAAAGCTAAATTTTCAGCATCATTACTGCAGTCTTCAGTGTCACATGATCCTTCAGAAAGCATTCTAAGATGCTGATTTGCTTCTCAAGAAACATTTATTATTTTTATCAATATTTGAAACAGTGAAGTACATTTTTTCAGGATTCTTTGATGGATAGAAAGATCCAAAGATCTGCATTTATCTGAAATAAAAAGATTTTGTGTATATATATATATATATATATATATATATATATATAAATCATAGAAATATTTTTTTTTTATTTAGCAAGGATGCTTTAAGTTATGGAAGCCCGTTTCCACCACTCAATAAAAAATAAAAAAGGTAATTACAACTTTTTAGCTCACAATTCTGACTCTCTTACTCTTAATTTTTTTCTCAGAACTGTAAGATATAAACTCTCAATTGCAAGTAATAAAATCTGAATTGCTGGATATAAAGTCAGAATTGCAGGATATAAACTCACAATTGCGAGTTATAAAGTCCAGTTATGACTAATAAAGACTAATATGTTCACAGAATTGCTAGTTTATATCTAACAATTCTGACTTTAATTTACAAATGTGAGTTTATATAATTGCGACTTTACTTATATAATGCAATTCTGACTTTTTTTTCTCAGAATTGTGAGATATAAAGTTCAGTATTCGCAATTGTGAGTTCATATCACACAATTGCGACTTTATTTCTCAAAACTGCGAGTTTATATCATGCAGTTCTGACGTTATTTCTCAGAATTGCGACTTTATATCAGATTTCAGATTTTATTCAGCGGCAGAAACAGGCTTTCATAATAAATTGATCAAAAGTAATGAAGACATTTATGTTACAAAAGATTCCTATTTCAGATAAATGCTGTTCTTCTGAACTTTCTATTCATCAAAAAAGCTGTTTTCAGCATAATAATAATAATAATAAATGTTTTGAGCAGCAAATCGGAATATTAGAATGATTTCTGAAGGATCATGTGACACTAAAGACTGGAGTAATGATGCTGAAAATTCAGCTTTGCTCACAGAAATAAATTACACATTAAAATATATTCAAATAGAAAGCAGTTATTTTAAACAGTAAAAATATTTCAGAATTTTACAGTTTTTGCTGTACTTTGGATTAAATAAATGCAGGCTCAGTCACTTCTTTAAAAAAAAAAAAAAAAGAATTGCAGGATATAAACTCACAATTGCAAGTTATAAAGTCCAGTTATGAGCTGAAAAAAAAAATGCTAATATGTTCTCAGAACTGGAGTTTATATCTAACAATTCTGACTTTAACTCGCAATTGTGAGTTTATATTATTGCAACTTTCTTTATTTGTATTATGCAATTGCAACTTTATTTCTCAGAACTGCGAGTTTATATCATGCGATTCTTACTTATTTTTTCAGAATTGTGATTTCATTCAGTTTTTATACAGTGGCAGAAACTGGCTTCCATATTAAATTGATCAAAAGTGATGATTTAGACATTTATAATGTTACAAAATATTTCTATTCATCCCAAAAAAAATCTACTCAGCTGTGTTCAGCATAATAATAATAATAAATGTTTTTGAGCAGCAAATCGGAATATTAGAATGATTTCTGAAGAACACTAAATGTGACTGCAGTAATGATGCTGAAAATTCAGCTTTGATAACAGAAATAAATTACACTTTAAAATATATTCAAATAGAAAGCAGTTATTTTAAATAGTAAAAATATTTCAGAATTTTACAGTTTTTGCTGTACTTTGGATTAAATAAATGCAGGCTCAGACACTTCTTTAAAAACAAAAAAACTTTATTAACTTTATTTCTCAGAACTGCGAGTTTATATCATGTGATTCTTACTTATTTTTTCAGAATTGTGATTTCATTCAGTTTTTATACAGTGGCAGAAACTGGCTTCCATATTAAATTGATCAAAAGTGATGATTTAGGCATTTATAATGTTACAAAATATTTCTATTCATCCCAAAAAAAATCTACTCAGCTGTGTTCAGCATAATAATAATAATAATAAATGTTTTTGAGCAGCAAATCGGAATATTAGAATGATTTCTGAAGAACACTAAATGTGACTGCAGTAATGATGCTGAAAATTCAGCTTTGATCACAGAAATAAATTACACTTTAAAATATATTCAAATAGAAAGCAGTTATTTTAAATAGTAAAAATATTTCAGAATTTTACAGTTTTTGCTGTACTTTGGATTAAATAAATGCAGGCTCGGTGAGCAGAAGAGACTTCTTTTTTTTTTTTTTAAACATTATAAATCTAACTGTTCAAAAACTTTTGACTGGTAGGGTAGGTCAGATAAAGACAGCAACCTGTCCTGCACTTATTTTTTTCACTATTGTCTCTTGTTCAACAGATCTGTTGTGCATTAAAACCTAGTGAGCTGCCTATCTAGACAGCAGTTTTGTGCATGTAGTGAATTGTCAACGTACTCTAGCTGACTCTAAACGTACTGATAATGCATAAAAAGGCAGTAAACCAAGTATGCTGTCTAAACATATGCACTAGATAGTGTACCAGCTTTGACAGTCATTAAACTGGCCTAAAGTGACAGCTCGACCTGCTGCAAAAGAACTAACACCAGTGCATTGATTAAACGGCTCCTGTGTGGATTTTATTAGATGTTAAAGATGAAAGTCTGTCATTAGATGTCGATGCGAGCGTGTGTTGTTGTTGTTTATGTTTGTTGTTGTTGTGGAGGGCGGAACCCGTCCGCCCGGTACCGAAACCCGTTAATAAAACACTGCAAGCACCGCACACTCACCTGCTTCAGGTGTTAGCCGCAGAAGAAGCGCGCTGTCGTGGTGAAATTCGGAGTAGAATCAGAAAAGAGACGCTGAACGGAATGTAAACATTGAGAGTAATCCGCTCTACACCGCCATGACGCTCCCCTCTCAGCTGCACTGCTACGGTCATGTGACGCCGCGACGTCATGACGCAATCACGTGACGAACGTTTGTTTTGGCTTTAGCGGAGTTTGATAGAAATTATTTTGGGGGGCTTTGATCTTGTATTGATTTTTTGTTTGTTTGTTTTTTGTAACTGTTCTCAATTTGTTGTAAGATGTGTAAATATTTATTTATATTTTTGTTTATAATACAAAGGCAAGTTTTACAGCTGTTCAAACATTCGTTTAAAAATGGATAAAAACAATGTAAATGTTAAATATTGATTAATACAATTAAAATAATATAGAAATATTAGTGGTTATTAATAATAGTTATGTATTAATTATTTTTTTAAGTAATTTAAATACATTTATATACATTTAATGTTGTTTTTAACGATTTTTAAGTCAACTAAAATGAATTTTAATTTTAAAGTTCTAGTAATTTAGCTGTGTGTTTTTAATGTCTATATATTTTATGTATTTATTTTAGTTCATCTCTATATATTTTTATTGCCTATATATTTTGTTTATTTACTTCAATTAATACTATATATAAATATATATATATATATATATATATATATATATATATATATATATATATATATATATTACTAATTTAAATACATTTATATCAATTTAATCGTGTTTTTAACGATATTCAAGTCAACTAAAATTAATTTTAAAGTCCTAGTAATTTAGCTGTGTGTTTTTAATGTCTATATATTTTATTTATTTCAGTTCATCTTTTTAATAGACATTAAAATCAGCAAAATTACTGGAACTTTAATTTTTTTTTATCAATTTAATGTGTGTGTGTATGTATGTATATATATATATATATATATATATATATATATATATATATATATATATGTACTTTAAATTGATTAAAAAAAATTAAATTTCCAGTAATTTAGCTGATTATAATGTCTATATACTTTATTTACTTCAGTTAATATTATATAGAAAGAAGAAGAAACAACCAGCAATAATTCTTCAGTCATAGTAAAAAATATAGACCAATTTGGCCAATCAGGGTTTACTTTATTAAATTAAATAACGAAATAAATCAACTGAAAAAAAAAAACTGAAAATGACCATATGTTGTGGTCACATTTTGCAGAAGACTGCATGAGTTCATGAAGATCTTGTGATGTTCCTGAGATTTTATTGCATTGTTGAACAGGTAAAATCCTTATTCATCTCAGATCAGAGACATCTTCAGTTTTCTCTCTCTTTACTCTCATGACGGATTGTACGCCGATAGAGACGTGATTGTGTTGTTCTCTCTGTAGATCCGTTTCCTCTTCTGTCTCTCCATCACTGGGTTCCTGTTTGATTCGGACTAAACTGGCTGAAAGCGGTCTTGAAACGGCTGGATTCTGAAATGTTCTGGTTTGCACTGGTTCTGAGAAACCATCTCGTCTAATTCTAGACCTGGTAACAGAGAGAAAGCAAAGGTTTGTGAATTACGTTTATTCTTTAACTCTATAAAAAGATTTTGTGCAAGTTTGAAAGGCTGATATAATACATTTTTTCCTTGAACTTTATTTATTTATTTGTTAATTAAATTAAGTAATTTTTTTTTAAAATCTAGATCAGGGAATCCTAAACATTTTGATCAGCCGAACATTTTAAATGTGAATTATTTACTTAAAGACACCCGAGATTTTAAGTAATTTCAATATTTCAGTATTTTTAGAAATAGTTTGTATTATTTTTCATATATTAATTTTATACATTTAATTTAATATTTATCAATTTGTTTTTTAGAATTAGTTTTTATTATTTTTAATTTTTCAATATTATTTTTGTATATATTGTGTGTGTGTGTGTGTGTGTGTGTGTGTGTGTGTGTGTGTGTGTGTGTGTATATATATACACACACACGCCGAATGTATTTTTATATATTGTATATTAAATATTTAATATTAATATTTATTAATTTTATATATAATTTATCTGTATAGTGTATATTATATATTTAATTTAATATTAATATTTATTATAGTTAAAGTTATAGTATGTATGTGTGTGTTTGTGTTTGTGTGTGTATATATATATATATATATGTATACAGTTTTTATTTTAGAATTATTTTGCATTATTTGTAATTTTTCAATACATATTATGTAATACTGAATTTATTTTTAGATATTGTATTTATTATATATATTTTAATTTAAAATTACTATTTTATCTGTATTTATTTTAGAATTATTTTGTATGATTAATTATTTTGTATTATTTTTCAATGTTTTATTCATATTATATATATATATATATATATATATATATATATATAATTTATATTTACATAGTGTATATATACAATTCATTCTATATTTATTAATGTATGTGTTTGTCTGTATAATTTTTATATGTTTTTTTTATATTTTCTATTGTATTATTTGTATATTATGGGTCTCAATAAAATTTACATAGATTATATAGGTAATAAAAATTTCATATTTAAAATAATTATTATCATTGTAAAATAATATATGATAAAAAATTATGTAATTATTATTTTACTGTTCTAAATCACAATTATGAAATAAAGAATATTTTGGTAATTATCCATCTATCTATCTATCTAATACTAAATATACTTTATATATACTGAATATATGAATATATATAATTAATTTAATATTTATTAATATATGCATGTTTGTGTATCTTTTTTCTGTATACTTTTTTTTATTTAATATATATTTTTTTATATTATGTGTAAGCGCATCTCTCCCTCTGTAAAATGTACATAGATTAAATATGGAACAAAAGATGAAATATGTTTAAAAAATATTTAAAGTTGTTTTAATTATTATTATTATTACTACATATTTATGTGGATTAATGCTGTAAACATCAATCCACAGAAAAATTGCACAAAAATTGTCCAAATGTGTAAATAAAGTGATAATAATGATTTTATTTCAACTAATAGTGCAGCAGCAGCCCCTTTACTTGATTTAATTTTTAGCTTTTCATCAGCTTACAAAGCCCTAATCTACATGAAGCTGTTTTAGTTTCAAAGATGAAGTTGTCACTAACCTGTGGTTGTAGAACCAGTTACTAACAGTACTAGTCTGAAGGCCCAGCTGTGCG
>NC_133365.1:55327674-55369758 GCF_049309525.1 Garra rufa
AAAACAACAGATCCATTTTTTGCTGCTGACACCACTGACATATTGGCAAGCCATTAAAATGTGAAATCTCACAGCCAGTTACACAAACACATTGACAGATTTCACTATTCTTTAACATGTAATCTAACATACTGATCACACAGACATCCCCTAAACATCACACACCTTACACAACACAAGCTCTTTTCCATCACATCCAAACACACACACAGGCAGCAGCATCAGCATCATGAGTCCCTCGACTGCGTTCTACATCAGAAACTTCCCTCCACAAAAAGCTCAATCGGGCTCCTCACTTGCTCCAGATGTGATCTGCCCCTGTGTGATGGGCTCTGGGGCAAATCAGCACCACATTCACACACAGAATGGAGAGTGAAAACACACGTGCACGTACACATGCCCCCACAAACACACACAAGAGAACATGAATGGAAAGCAAAGCCGGCGGGACACGAACGGCAAGCGCGGAATTCTAGCCCACGTTTCCTAGCAACAAGCTAGCGAGGGTCTTTTCAGCGCACCGCTCGGGTAAAGACAGATTACTCATTTCCCCCCTCTTTTGCTGGGGGCGTCTGGAACGAGGGAGGTGGCAGAAATAGAAAATCGCCTCTTTAGTCACTTTGTGCTTCATTCGTTTGCCCTCATGAGAAGCTAGAAAACCTCCAGCACACCCCACAGATGCGTGGGGCGACAGCTAATCATTGTCTGTGCTTCTGCTCATCAGTGCAGTATTACACAAAACACACATTTATAATGGATCTATACACTGATTCCAAAAAGGCAATGTTGGAAACTTGGAATTATAAGCGCTGTTTGCTTAGATTAGGAAATCCCTGACCATATAACCATAAATAAACAAGTATGTGGAGGCAAACACGTTTATTAATGTACTAATATAGTTTTTGAACTGTTTAACTATGGACGAATGATTTTCTCTACAATGGTTTAAATAGACTCTTGCTGAGCAAGTAAACATTGAAAAGCCTGATAAATGAAATAACCAATGTTTACTGAACCTCTGGACAAAATATATTGTTAAAAAAAGTTTAATACATTTATTTTTGAGTATCATATTTGATACATCATCCAATGATGATTGAGAGATGAACAATTGAATGCACCTCAAAAGATGAGAGATGTTTTGGAGGCTCGGGAAGATCATTCCTCCACTGAGGAACAGTGAAAAGTAAAGCTATTGGAAACAAATGTTTCTCAAAAGATCCTGATGATCAGATTTGAGACTAAATTCTTCATGAAGAATCAAGTAAAGCCAAGCTGCTTCAGTCCAGTAAGTGTTCAACTGGAAATATTGCTAGTTATTCTTATATTTACTTGATAAAAATCAGTAAATATTTGAGAGCAAAATGACACTGATTCACACTCCGAAGTTCTGATCTGATTAAAATACACAATATGCACTCCAAAGTTCCAATCTAAATCAAAAGATTTGCAATCTATGCTCCAAAGTTCCAATCTGAATCAAATGATTCACAATATACACGTTCCAAACATCCGATCTAAATCAAAAGATTTGCAATCCACGTTCCAGTTCTGATCTGAATCAAGCGATTCACAATTAAGTGCTCCAAAGTTCCGATCTAAATCAAAAGACTCAAAATCCATGTTCCAGTTCTGATCTGAATCAAGCGATTCACAATTAAGTGCTCCAAAATTCCGATCAAAATCAAAAGATTTGCAATCCACACTCCAAAGTTCCAATCTGAATCAAAAGACTCGCAATCCACGTTCCAGTTCAGATCTGAATCAGACTATTCATAATATGTGCTCCAAAGTCCTGATCTGAATCAACAGATTCATGAACCCACACTGAAGTTCCAATCTGAATTAAAAGATTTGCAATCCACACTCCAAAGTTCCAATCTGAATCAAAAGACTCGCAATCCACATTCTAGTTCAGATCTGAGAAAACAGATTCATGAACCCACACTGAAGTTCCAATCTGAATCAAAAGATTTGTAATCCACACTCCAAAGTTCCGATCTGAATCAAAAGACTCAAAATCCACGTTCCAGTTCTGATCTGAATCAAGCGATTTACAATTAAGTGCTCCAAAGTTCCGATCTAAATCAAAAGACTCAAAATCCACGTTCCAGTTCTGATCTGAATCAAGCGATTTACAATTAAGTGCTCCAAAGTTCCGATCTAAATCAAAAGACTCAAAATCCACGTTCCAGTTCTGATCTGAATCAAGCGATTTACAATTAAGTGCTCCAAAGTTCCGATCTAAATCAAAAGACTCAAAATCCATGTTCCAGTTCTGATCTGAATCAAGCGATTTACAATCAAGTGCTCCAAAGTTCCGATCTAAATCAAAAGACTCAAAATCCACGTTCCAGTTCTGATCTGAATCAAACTATTCATACTATGTGCTCCAAAGTCCTGATCTGAATCAACAGATTCATGAACCCACACTGAAGTTCCAATCTGAATCAAAAGCATTGCAATCCACGCTCCAAAGTTCCGATCTGAATCAAGCGATTCACAATAAGTGCTTTGAAGTTCCGATCTGAATCAGAAGACTCAAAATCCATGTTCCAGTTCTGATCTGAATCAAGCGATTCACAATAAGTGCTCCAAAGTCCTGATCTGAATCAACAGATTCATTAACCCACACTGAAGTTCCAATCTGAATCAAAAGATTTGTAATCCACACTCCAAAGTTCCGATCTGAATCAAAAGACTCGCAATCAACGTTCTAGTTCAGATCTGAGAAAACAGATTCATGAACCCACATTAAGTTCCAATCTGAATCAAAAGATTTGTAATCCACGCTACAAAGTTCCAATCTGAATCAAATGATTCACAATATGTGCTCCCGATCTGAGTAATGATTTGCTAACCATCATGTCAGATAAGGAATCAAGAGTGCATAGCAAGAATCATTCAATTAGCAAAATGATTCACGAACCCACTTCGTAGTTCCAATCTAAACCAGAATCAAATGATTCTGAAAGATTCTCGAATCATCATTTTATTTAAGGAAACATTAAATTCCTGATCTGAATCAAATGATTTGCCATACACAATGTTCAAATACAAATCAATTGATTCTCAAGCCCACTCTGAAGTCCTGATGTAAGTCAAATGATTCATGATTCACAATTTGAAGTCCCGTTCTGAATCAAATGATTGGAGATACGCGATCCAATTGAAATGCTTTGAAACAGTAAATTATTTATCAAATGAGTATCAAATGAGACAGTAGCTTTATAGGAAATGGTCATTTTTGGATTAAATAAACCATTAGCTATAATGGAAAATGTAATGTCCATTTTATTTTTATGACTGTGGAGAATTTGCTGTTTTAAAACAAATTCGGTTTGGCAGATTAGCAGTTTTGCCAAAAGCTGTTTATTAAGTTTAGCTACATGCCAAACATTTGATGTCTTAAGAACTAAAAACTGCTATTTGAAGAACAAAAGCTGGATTCCTTTACTACTGAAGGGTCACCAAGAAAATGCAAATCTACCCACATTACAGATATTCTGGTTTTTCAAATCAAAGACTCTTTGGTTAATTGTAAGGCAGATTCTTCATGCAGTAAAAGATTGTGGGATTGGATGCTGAGGGTTCACTCTGCTGGTTTTAAGAAGAATAACAAGACATGAAAATGAACAATACGGCTGAAAAGAGTGACGCTTCACTGAGCTGAGAACACGTGAGGAAACGTGACACTGTCTTTCTGCGCTTTCCCTCCGTGAGAACAAATGAACAAAGACCCAGAGATCTAAATGAATGATACAGAAAGCATTAGAGTTCGTTCATCAAAGTGCCGCTCACACCCACAGTGATTTACAGCAACACAGTGTGCAAAAGAGTTCACGCTGAAATAATGTGGAGAGAAGTGAACTTCATGGAAATGCAGCAACAACCAAAGAATGCAATACAATGAAGTGCTAAAAGCTTTCTTTGACAATTTGAGACTTATTTTAAATTGCAGTCATAATGAACACATATTTCAGCACCCATTCTTAAACTCTTTTTCTACTGTAAATGCTACTATATATTGTACATTTCATGCAATTTCACTAATTTATTTAAAGCAACATAAATTACTTGAGCAAACTAATTACTGACAAGCTGATAGTAATGCACCCGTTTTGGCAAGTAATAAATAATAAAATATTTTATTACATTTATTATAACAAAATTCTGTTGCATTTCCCACCTCAAATTGTTTTAAGTTTCTGCCTTTGTTTTATGTATCACGTATTTGAAAAGAAACCTTATATAAAATATGAAATATAGAAGTATATAAAATATAAATAAGTATTATCAATTTTATTAGTGGCCCCATAAATCCAGATTCAAAGAAGTTCTGATCCTCGTGCAGCATTTTCATTTCTCAAAAACATCACATCAGATGATGCAAGAACTCACATGTCTCTCTCTCTCTACAGGAAATATTCTCTATAATTCTGAATCTATACTTTGAAGTAAACTTCATGTCCTCATCTTCAGGTCAGACTGTAGCTCTACAGATGAAAGATGCAGACACTGTTTGTTCGGAGCAGGGCGAGAACACTGTGAACATTCGCTGTATTGTCACCCACCATGATCACAAACATCCATTAAAAAGACAGACAAAGCACCGTGTTACGCCCCACCGCTGACACAAAGAGAGTTTTGGCTAAATAAAGCAGCCGGATCATGTTTTTCTATGCTCTAAAAGGTGAAGTGCATCATGGATGTTAAATATTATTTCTCCCGGTTTCATCTACATTTACTATGAACAAACACAAATCAAAACAATAAATCATTTTATAAATGCCACTTAAACTTCTTGTTGCATAAGGTAAATGCATCTTGTTAAACAGCCCAACATATCAACATCCAACGCGGTTTTTAAAAGAAAAACTTGCAGTATTAGTTTTAGTTTTGGAATAAATGAAAAAACTCAGTTTCAGTGTTTTCCAAATGGTAAACCTGTAAATCCAACCTAAGAAAGTTTTGCATCAGATATTTTTTAAAGAACAAACCTACACTATTACTCAAATCCGATCTCACAGAAAATCATTATCCTGTGTAGAGGAGACTTCAGCAGCCTAAACTGACTTCTGAAAATCTCCCACTCTGGGTTAAAGCAGTCACTGACCAGACAGACGTGGTCCTGGTCCTGGAAAGCATGCTGGAGCTGAGGGATCCACGGACTGGAGTTCAGGGCCAGGATACTTCGCTCCTCCTCAAAGAACGCCACCTAAAAAAGAAATAAAAAGAACTTTGTTTTATGAGATCCTTGTCATTATATGTGCATGCAATGGATACAAATTAGCTCAAATTGTCATTTAGTTTATGTTTTTATGTATTAATTACGGAAGAATCACCCTGGAGTAACCTGTGTTTAGGTTTAATGCTCATTGGTGGCACTGAACAGTTTGTTTGCTGACCATTCTCAAGCATGTTGCAAACAAAAAACTAGCAGAAACCTAGGAGTGTTGGCTGGTAAAAACAGTAAATGTTGTAAACCTTTACACTCCTTCCTAATCAAGGTGAACAAGTTTAAAGGATTCATACAGATATTGTTCCAAATGAAGTTCCAGGACTTTAAAGGACTTTTGTTAGTGTGTGCTGAACTAACCACAGTTTAACCATGGCATTTCTACCAAAACTGTGGTTAAACAAAAAAAGTTAGCAAGGACAATATTCTTAAGGGATTTGTATGCAGTTTGTTTAACAGTATTGCCTTAATGGTTTGATGTTTTCTAACATTCCGAACCTGCACCAAAGACCCGAACTGAATCAAATGATTCATGAACCCACACTGAAGTCCCAAACTGAATCAAATGATTCGCAAACTCGCACCAAAGCCCGAGGTGAATCAAATTATTCACAACCCCGCGCCGGAATCCCAAACTAAATCAAATGATTCTTAAACTCACACCAAAGTCACGAACTGAATCAAATGATTCGCAAACTCACACCAAAGTCACGAACTGAATCAAATGATTCGCAAACTCACACCAAAGTCACGAACTGAATCAAATGATTCGCAAACTCGCACCAAAGCCCGAGGTGAATCAAATCATTTGAGAACCCGCACCAAAATCCTGAACTAAATCAAATTATTCACAACCCCGCGCCGGAATCCTGAACTAATTCAAATGATTCTTAAACTCACACCAAAGTCACGAACTGAATAAAATGATTCGCAAAGCTGCACAGAAGTCTCAAACTAAATCAAATGCTTTGCGATCCCGCAAGAAAATCATGAACTGAATCAAATGATTCGCGAACCCACATTTAATTCCCGATCCAATTAAAACAATTCGCAAAACAGTCGCTTCAAAACAGTAAATAATTTTGCGGCAAAACAATTTAACTGATTCAGAGTTTCGAAAAGCTCTGTTTCACCCATCACTATAAGTGCTCTTTAATTTATTACAAGCGATGTCAAAATTAAAAAATGAGTGGTTTTTGCTAGTGAACTGCTTGAACTTTTGTTTGGCGTCCTTAGCCATGTTTACACGACATTGTCAGTACTACTTATGTCTCAGCTCACTATTTTTATGACATTATTTGAAATAAGTGAAAAAATGTTTGATGTTTACAAATCCAAAGATAACATTCAACACAAATCTAGGAACATATTGAGGTGAGGTAACTTGTTTACTGCTAACTACTGAAACACTCCATTAATATGACGAGCTGCAGCTCAAAATACATGTTAGATGGAAATTTGTTTGTAGCTTAATTCACTATATTTGAAAATAGTTTGAGCACTGCAGTTCAGTTGCTGACAGTTCAATAGGAAATCAGTTAAAAGCATCCAGTCATCTCACATCATTGTATGTGTGAATGTTCAGTTTATCAGTAGATATTGTAATAAATATTTGACAGTGATCATGAGCATTGTAATGTTTAAAGCAGCACTGAAATTTCAGCTTATTTCATAGATATATTGTCTTTCAATAATTCAAGCACTTTTCAAGTTAACAAATATGTTTTATGTTGCATTTTTTGAAGAGCACCTCAAGGCTTTCACCACATTGTAATGCTTCAGGTTTAGAGTTGACTCACATTGCCCTGTGAACGCAGGCTGGTTTTGTCCATGATCTTCATGGCGTACATGTCTCCTGTTGCTCTCTCCTTCACCACCTGCACTTCAGAGAAGTGTCCCCTACCCACAATCCCCCTCATCTCGAAATCCTTCTTACCAGGAAGCAGTTCCTGGACTTCAGCCATCACTTCAGCATCTGAGACACACAAACACTGATTATCAGCTGCCTATTTGACTGATTCCATGCTAAGATCATATTAAGGTGCTTACATTTATTGACAAAGTTGGCCACATGATTGATCTTCATGAGCTCTGGTGTGGCGCACTCTTGATAGAGCAGCAGAAAAGCATCAATCAGAGTTTCTCTGGTCACTCCATTCACTCCAGTAGAGCCTGATGTGCTGCACTTACCCTGAAAAAACACAAACATTCACTTTAAAAACACAATATTTATATGGAAATATGTCAGTTTTGCTGGAGCATGCCACACTTTGTCACATTTTTGTAGCATTTTTGCTTTTGACAACCATTTGTCTTGTATTTTTAACCCTTAAAGGATTACTCAACTTCCAATATAAAAATGTCCTGATAATTTACTCACCCTCATGTCATCAAAGATATTCATGTCTTTCTTTCTTCAGTTGCAAAGAAATTAAGTTTTTTGAGAAAATATAGGAGTTTTCTCTATATGGTGAACTTCAATAGTGCTCAACGGATTAAAGGCTAAAAATGCAGTTTTAGTGAAGCTTCTAAGGGCTCTAAATGATCCCAGCCAAAGCAGGTGTTTTGTAAAGAGTGTTTGACCTTTGACCTGGTGTTTGACCTGGGTGAGTACTTCTGCAGCGATATATGGCGATTTTGAAAATGGAGGAAAAAAAATAAGATCACAGAGCTAGAAAAGACGTGCATTTGAGGTTAAAAAGTATATAAATTGTAAAATAATTTTAGAAAATAACTGATTGTTTAGCTAGATAAGTCCCTTATTCCTTTTCTGGGATCGTGTAGAGCCTTTTGAAGCTGCATTGAAACTGAATTTTTAATCTTCAATCCATTGAGCACCATAGAAATATACTATATTGAGAAAAATCCTGGACTGTTTTCATTAAAAAAAAAAAATTATTTGCAACTAAAGAAAGAAAGACATGAACACCTTGGATGACACCGGGGTGAGTAAATTATCAGGAAATTTGTATTTTGGAAGTGGAGTAATCCATTAATTAACAGAAAAACACCGCAAAGACATGATTCCTGTCTGAATATGAGCCATTTGAGCTATTTGTTCAGTTTTCAGCCCTTTTTTAAAATGATTCTGAAGACATAATTTTATGCCTAATCCTGATTTTCACTTCTGTCTCTCAGAAACTTTTGCCATTTGACTGCTTTTTGTGTGTATTAAAATTTATAGAATAATAATTTGAAAAATCTTAGATTTAAAACTAATCAACCTATTAAGACCCATAAAGTAATTTGAGGCACACATTACGTTTATCTGCTGACATATTTCCTGTTGAAACAGGACTTTTGGGTGAGAAATATTGCAAAACAATGCTTATAACTGTAAAAAATACAGCATACTGCCTGTTTTTTTAAACTTTATTTTTTTTTGTGTTAATGCCTGAATTTTTGACAATATGATGCATGAAATTAATCTGTCAAATAAATCAAAAAGAGATAGTCATTCAACTTAAAACAAGAAGACATCTTCAATATTTGTGTCCTTCTAAATGTGTATGTGTGACCCTGGACCACAAAACCAGTCTTAAGTCGCTGGGGTATATTTGTAGCAATAGACAAAAATACATTGTATGGGTCAAAATTATTGATTTTTCTTTTATGTCAAAAATCATTAGGATATTAAGTAAAGATCATGTTCCATGAAGATTTTTTGTCAAATTCCTACTGTAAACCTATCAAAATGTAATTTTTGATTAGTAATATGCATTGTTAAGAGCTCAATTTGGACAAATTTAAAGGTGATTTTCTCAGTATTTTGATTTTTTTGCACCCTCAGATTCCAGATTTTCAAATAGATGTCTCTCGGCCAAATATTGTCATATCCTAACAAACTATACATCAATAGAAAGCTTATTTATTGAGCTTTCATATGATGTATATATCTCAGTTTTGTCAAATTTTACCTTTTGACTGGTTTTGTGGTCCAGGGTCACATATCTGCGATATTTTAGTGGAATGCTGGCATATAGATGATCTGAAAGTCTTAGACATACTAAACCTGTGATGAGAGCTCACCTGCAGCAGCTGATTGAGTCGAGCGCAGCGGCTTGTGATGGAGTCGACAGCAGACAGATCTTTAACGCTGCCATAGCCTCCATATTTAAACTTTAACATCACTGCAAGACAAACATGAGCAATACATGTGACGTCTCTACACAGTGTCAATAGTCAGCTGCCTATCTAGACAGCAATTATGGGAAATGCCCATGCCCAAACATGTTATCAAAGTAAACAGTTCACCAGGATTTAAGACACATTCAAACTGTATCAGTGCTGTAATGATAATAGTGTCAAACCCTAAAGGATTCAGTGAAACTAAAAGCTTAATTATATACACACAGCATATCACCACATATCTAACGTTATATAGTTGACATGTCAAGCAGTGTGGAGTTTTTTTAGTTTATGTAAAATCATTTTTAAATACACAAAGTTTTGTGTTTACATTAACCAAGAAGCTATATATATATATATATATATATATATATATATATATATATATATATATATATATATATACACACACTTTAAAAGTTAATTTGTCACACGACACGAACATTTATAATGAGTATCAGAACAAATTCATCAAATAAACTAATCTGTTAATAGCAAACCATGAACATTAAATCAGTTTTGTCATGAATTTGTTAAACTGATTACGTTAACTGACACTCTCAAACATCAAACTATAAACACTTGACAATGACAGATCTCCAAACAGCAAACTACTCATGTCACTATACAAAAACACGTTTAATATTTAATATAAATAAACTGCAGTCGCTTCTGAAATATGAAAACAGACATTATTGACATCGATATTGAAGCAGCAATGTTTCAGTTTGACACTTTCCCTCATTAAGTAAATTACCGTTGAGTTCATAACGGTCGCGTTTAACAAACACATTCTGCTTAGATTAAGAAGATTAACGTTAGACATATGCTCACCAAATGCTCATGTGACAATATCCGAAACGGTAAATGAGAGTTAGTGTAGATTAATCGCGTTTAGATAAACATCACTGACTCACTGACTGACTGACTGACTGACTGATGTGTGGAAACGTTCAACACTTCCTGATGAATTTCAAATTTTGCGCGTTCAGCGCGACTATTCATTGGTCGACGCAGCCGAAATGCGTCACAGCGTTCGCCCAAGCTCCGCCCACAAACATCATTCTCTGCGACAAATCGTTTGCGTTTTGATTTAATATAATAAACACACCCGTTTTTTCAATCTTTTAATTTTAAAAACTGTTATTTACCACTTCTTAAAAATCTAGGGAATATATCAAACAATTTTAAATGCATATACAAGTGTTTTATGACAAATTTTGTGATCTTTTTAAATAGTAATAAAAAATGACATCCTTGAAACAAAATTATAATTCATTGATAATGACTCTGTTGATAAGGTTAAGTGTGCTTAATGTTTTTATGATTTTTTTTAATTATTACTAAGTTTTTTTTTTTAATGTAATTTTTTAATTGTCTTTTATTTTGCATTTGTTTACCCAGTGTGTTTTTTTTACATGTTGCATTAATAAAATTATAAACACGTTATGCTTTAATGGCTCACTGTTTCAACAGGCAATTAATAGAGCACATTTTTTCAAAATAAAAGTAAAATAATTAGAGTTTTTGAGATTTTCACTCAAGTGCTGATAAAAACTTTTTTTTAATCAAACTATCAAAATCTTTAAATGTACACATATATTTATATTATCCATCAATATGTAATAAAAAGCTTTTTTGCTTTTTATCCAGTTTTGTTAAAAAAAAAACTCTAAATATTAACCTTTTCAAAGTACACTTTCTAAATATATCTCCTTCATAAATTAAGAATGCTGCAAAAAAATATTTTATTTGAATAGTTCTTGTTACCATACATATTGTTTAAAAGAAAAATGAATTTAAGAACATTTCAGGAAACGTTCAGGACTGTAATACAATAAAGACTGCTTCTGCTTTTCTTGTATAGGCAAATCTCTATGGAATCCTATTTTTGCCACAGGATAAAAAAGAAAAAAATCATAATTGCGACTTTTTCTTACAATTCAGATTTTTTCTTTTAATTCTAAGGAGGAGTTTTTTGTGACCTCTAAAATGTAAAAGTATTAAAAAAAAATTTTTTTTATTCTGTGGCATGAGATATAAGCTTGGAATTGCAAGAAGAAAAGTGTACTTCTCACAAACCTTTTTTCTCAGAACTGTGATAAAGACCAAACTGAGATAAAAAGTCACATTTTTTTTCTTTTAAATTCTGTGACAAAAACAGGTTTCCATAAATCTGAGTATCAGATGAAGAACTAAGAAGTGTTTTAGATGTAATTGAGTTTGGCGTGTCTCACCATCTGGGCCGCAGACAGACAGTGTAGCGCCTCTCTCTCTCTCTCTCTCTCTCTCTCTATATATATATATATATACAGTACAGCATAGGTTACATTACCACACTCTTGACCTTTGACATGAACATCTGATGAGCCGCAGAGAACAACATTTCTCTCATTGGAGAGAGTCTCACTGGCTTGTGAAGATCTGGTTTCCCTGGTGATGTCTGTGAGCGCCATGGCAACAGCCTCCCCGAGCTGTGATGGAGAGAGACATGGAAACTAACAGACGCATAAGACAGAAAATAGAAATGATCCGAGTTCCCAGACAAGACCATATCACCAGCACTCACGGGTCATTACAACAATCACCACACAATGCTAAGATTAAAAAATCAGCCTTGGAGAAATGTAGCATTCAGTTGAACCTCGGAAGTGAATGGGTGCCGTCAGAATGAGAGGCAAAACAGCTGATAAAAACTTCACAGTAATCCACACTATACACCAGTCCATCAGCTAACATCTTGAGAAGACAAAAGCTCAAACAAATCCATCATTTAGACATTTTTAGCTAAAATATGAGTCTCCCACAATATTTGTTTAGAGCTGTTTTAGACTGTTTTTACTGCTTGTTATCTTATAAAAAACTAACAGTAGCTTCTCTGTTCTTGATGTATTCTATCTCTATTAATTTACTTACTGCTTTTGTTGTTTTTGATTGCTTCCATTGTCCTCAAGTCACTTTGGATAAAAGCGTCTGCTAAATGTTTAAATGTTTTAGCAGCTGTTTAGACTCTCATTCTGACGGCACCCATTCACTGAAGAGGATCCACTGGTGAGACAGTGATGGAGTGACACATTTCTACAAATTGGGGAATTATTGTGATGTTTTTATCAGCTGTTTGGACTCTCATTCTGACGGCACCCATTCACTGAAGAGGATCCATTGTTGAGACAGTGATGGTGTGACACATTTCTACAAATTGGGGAATTATTGTGATGTTTTTATCAGCTGTTTGGACTCTCATTCTGACGGCACCCATTCACTGAAGAGGATCCACTGGTGAGACAGTGATGGAGTGACACATTTCTACAAATTGGGGAATTATTGTGATGTTTTTATCAGCTGTTTGGACTCTCATTCTGACGGCACCCATTCACTGAAGAGGATCCATTGTTGAGACAGTGATGGAGTGACACATTTCTACAAATTGGGGAATTATTGTGATGTTTTTATCAGCTGTTTGGACTCTCATTCTGACGGCACCCATTCACTGAAGAGGATCCATTGTTGAGACAGTGATGGTGTGACACATTTCTACAAATTGGGGAATTATTGTGATGTTTTTATCAGCTGTTTGGACTATCATTCTGACGGCACCCATTCACTTAAGAGGATCCATTGGTGAGACAGTGATGGAGTGACACATTTCTACAAATCTGATGAAAAAGCTTGAATGGCCTGAGCATCATATGACCTCAGAAGACTTGAATATAGTGCATGAGTCATCATTCTGCACAGAGCTCTGCATTATACTATGAACTTAAATGCATTGCATCCTGCACACTGTACAGCTTCTATTAATGCATGTCTTTAAGCTTAAGATTCACGTTCCTGCAGGAACAGATGGAGCAGATGAGCAGACATGACCTCCTGGGTCACCGCACCAGAAGGACGACAAATGAGGGCATCTGGAGCTAAAACTACAGTTCATCTTTATAGAGATGTCAGAAAACAGCAAAATACTATTTACACTTAGTTAAGAACATGCAAATCTCACCGCAATGATGCATGATATTCTGGGTGGTTGTCAGGACACAAATACATTTCCATGTAAAGAAAAACACTTGTATACACATCATATTCATTTAGTGTCACATGATCTTTTATTTGCTGCTTAAGAAATATGTTGAAAACATTTGTGTGGAAACTGATATACTACAATTTGAAAGTGTAAATAAGATTTTATTTTAATAAATTAATACTTTTATTCATTAAGGCTGCATTAAATTAATCAAAAGTGACATTAAAGGCATTTATAATACTCCAAAAGATTTCCATTTCAAATTAATGCTGTTCTTTCGAACTTTCTATTCAGCTGTAACTCCTTAAAAAATCAAATGCATGATGGTTTCCACAAAAATATTGGTCAGCGCTACTGTTTTTAACATTGATAATAATCAGAAATGTTTATTGAGCAGCAAATCAGTATATTAAAATGATTTCTGAAGGATCATGTGACACTGAAGACTGGAGTCATGATGCTGAAATGTCAGATTTGATCACAGAAATAAATTACATTTTAACAGATATTCGCATAGAAAACAGCTGTTTAAAATTTTAAACACATTTTCGATATTTTTGATCAAATAAAGGCAGCCTGAAAACATTAAAAAATCTTAACTAATTAAAACTTATGACCAGTGTTTTTTTAAATACAAAAAAAGTTAAAAAAAAAAATGTATAATTGTCCTTAACACAAATGGTAAATGTTCATTCATTTTACATGCGAGGGACACAAATGGCACCTATTTTGTAAAATGAAGTACCTGTAACAATTCAGAATCTAGCCTCACTGAATGATTTGTATCCAAAAATGTATTTAAACACTAACTGCCTTAAAGCTTATTCAGAAACAAACTACAGTCAATCATCTCAAAACCAATGCAAAACGTAGATCTGGACGAAAATAAAAGCATCAGACTGCATTAGTTTAGGGAACAAGCTGTATTAGAGCGACCCCTAGTGGCCAAACAACCACAGAACCACTTCAGTTAGTAAAGACAATGAGTAAACCTAACCACTTTGTTCTCTTAAAATGTTTATTATCGTTAGACTCGTGTTGGGACAATGAATATGAGTAACAGTTCATCTTTTCCAGTGTACACCAGATCATTACACTAAATAGAAGCACACAGACGCATGTGTCAGTGTCCACATGCAGACATGCGTGTTCGCTCATGTGTAGGTGCGTCATACAAGAGCAGACGTTTGACGATATGAACATAAATTAGCACAACAGTGGTTTCGTAAGGGTTTTGTCGCAGATTTCCTGTGAATACCTCAAAGCAAGAATCATTTGCTCCCATAGTCTATCACTGGAATTACACATCAGGGTCCAAAAGAGTCAACCGCAACACTCTGCTCTTCAAAATGTGATATTTCAGTCACAAGTGGCGCTGGTGTTTGGATATTCCTGCTGAAAAGGAACTGGATTGCGTTCAGAAGATCTGAGGAGTCAAATACAGCAAGTTACAGTCACATGATTCGCTTTGAAGAGGTCACTTTTCTCTTTCATATCGGAAAATAAGGAGAGATTATGCTTAAACCGACACTGAGAACCATAAATGATCATTGTGTCATCATTTACTCATCTTAAATGTTATTCCAAACCAGCTTAACCTGTGTTTTTATGTGAAACACAAAATGAGATTCATTAAGTGAAAGCATCATAACACACCTTTACTCCACTATTTCTGATCCACTGAGGACATCGAATGAGGGCAAGTAAATGAAAAGAGATTGTGCATTTGTGCACTAATTATTCCTTTAAAGGAACAGTTCACCCAAAAATGTGCTGACAAAGCCATCCTACAAGATGTAGATGAGTTTCTTCATCAGTTTTGGAGAAATATAGCATTTAATCACTGTCTCACCAATAGATCCTCTGTGGTGAATGGGTACTTCTGATTCAGCCAAAAAACACTTTTTCACTGAATTTATGGATGAAAAATGTCTTGATGGATTTGTTTCAGCTTTTGTCTTCAAGATGTTAATTGATGGACTAGAGTTAACTTGTGAAATATTGTCATGATGTTTTAATCAGCTGTTTGGACTCTCATTCTGATGGCACTGAAGAAAATCCATTAGTGAGACAGTGATGGAGTGACACATTTCTACAAATTATTTTTGCACTAATTATTCATTTAAAGAAACAGTTCTCCCCAAAATTTTCTGGCAATGCCATTCAAGATGTAGTCATCAGTTTTGGAGAAATTTAGCATTTCATCACTGTCTCACCAATAAATCATCTGTGGTGAATGGGTGCCATCAGAATGAGTCAAAACAGCAGATAAAAACATCACACTAATCCACAAATTAAGTTCAATTAACACGTGTTTTGGCTTGTAAACAGTGTTTGATCTGTGAATATTTCTCTCCTGATTCAGACCAGACCACTTTAATATACTTTCCTTATGACTTAATGATGGATTTATTTCTTCTTTTATCTTCTCAAGATGTTAACTGATGGACTGGAGTGGTGTGGATTATTGTGATGTTTTTATCAGCTCTTTGGAGTCTCATTCTGACGGCACCCATTCAATGAAGAGGATCCATTGGTGAGACAGTGATGGAGCGACACATTTCTACAAATTGGGGAATTATTGTGAATTTTTTTAATCAGCTGTTTGGACTCTCATTCTGACGGCACCCATTCACTGAAGAGGATCCATTGGTGAGACAGTGATGGAGTGACACATTTCTACAAATTGGGGAATTATTGTGATGTTTTTATCAGCTGTTTGGACTCTCATTCTGACGGCACCCATTCACTCCAGAGGATCCATTGGTGAGATAGTGATGGAGTGACATTTCTACAAATTGGGTAATTATTGTGATGTTTTTATCAGCGGTTTGGTCTATCATTCTGACAGCACCCATTGACTGAAAAGAAACCATTGGTGAGACAGTGATGGAGTGACACTTTTCTAGAAATTGGGGAATTATTGTGAATTTTTTTATCAGCTGTTTGGACTCTCATTCTGACGGCACCCATTCACTGAAGAGAATCCATTAGTGAGACAGTGATGGAGTGACACATTTCTACAAATTGGGGAATTATTGTGATGTTTTTATCAGCTGTTTGGACTCTCATTCTGACGGCACCCATTCACTCCAGAGGATCCATTGGTGAGACAGTGATGGAGTGACACATTTCTACAAATTGGGGAATTATTGTGATGTGTTTATCAGCGGTTTAGACTCTCATTCTGACGGCACCCATTCACTCCAGAGGATCCATTGGCGAGACAGTGATGGAGTGACACATTTCTACAAATTGGGGAATTATTGTGATGTTTTTATCAGCTGTTTGGACTCTCATTCTGACGGCACCCATTCACTCCAGAGGATCCATTGGTGAGACAGTGATGGAGTGACACATTTCTACAAATTGGGGAATTATTGTGATGTTTTTATCAGCGGTTTGGTCTATCATTCTGACAGCACCCATTGACTGAAAAGAAACCATTGGTGAGACAGTGATGGAGTGACACATTTCTACAAATTGGGGAATTATTGTGATGTTTTTATCAGCTGTTTGGACTCTCATTCTGACGGCACCCCTTCACTCCAGAGGATCCATTGGTGAGACAGTGATGGAGTGACACATTTCTACAAATTGGGGAATTATTGTGATGTGTTTATCAGCGGTTTAGACTCTCATTCTGACGGCACCCATTAAATAAAGAGAATCCATTGTTAAGACAGTGATGGAGTGACACATCTCTACAAATTGGGGAATTATTGTGATGTTTTTATCAGCGGTTTGGACTCTCATTCTGACGGCACCCATTCACTGAAGAGGATCCATTGTTGAGACAGTGATGGAGTGACACATTTCTAGAAATTGGGGAATTATTGTGAATTTTTTTATCAGCTGTTTGGACCCTCATTCTGACGGCACCCATTCACTTCAGAGTATCCATTGGTGAACAAATCTCCAAATCTGATGAAGAAACAATCTCATCTAGATCTTGGCTGTCCTGAGGATGAGAACATTTTCAGCCAATTATTTTTTTGCATGAACTATTCTCTAAACCCGCACTTTCATGCATGTCGTTGCATGTGAGATTCAGCATTTCCTCCCAGCTTTGTAAATATAGTAACTTTCAGTTGATGGCACCAGATTTACTAAACACTATTGTGTGTTTGATTGTATAATTTGTTAGTATAAAAATACACTTTTACAAAAATGAAAGACAAAAGAGAAAGCAAAAGGCAAAACAAGTGTCTCTTGGTAGTTGGCAGAGCAGCGCACGTTTGGTCCATAGCGTCTGTGACGACGTGCATGAAAACAGGACAATTCTCCAAATTTTATACATGGTCCTGATGGGTGCCAGTTGGTTTCGTCACATCAACACTGCAGTCGCTCACATTTGGCCTTGTTGGTTTGATTCCACAGCGATGTGAAACCCAGACAATGACAAAGATGCAAAATGCAAACATTTAGTTCTCTATTTTAAAATTTCTGCGGCAGATCTTCTGGGAAAAACAGACAATGATGAAGTGCCACTGGAATCCAATCCTGCTAAAACATCTTCTCCCAGCGTCCTCCCAAAAAAGTCCAAACGGGCTCATCATTAGTAAATCTCTATGGATATCTGTCATAACTAGTCTCTCATGGGTAGTTTAAGTGTGTTAAGTTGTCTGGATCTTGTCAGTTCAGTGGCGTTTTGTCGATTGGCTCTATAAGGGTGTGTGTGTGTGTGTGTGTGTGTGTGTGTGTATATGAGTCCGGTCCATTAGCAGCATTTTTTCTTGCGTTTGCTGCTCTTACTCAGTTTGACGACTTCGCTCTGCTGTTGCTGCTGCTGTTTGGCCACAGACTCTTTCCGCGCCTTCAGGACGAGCTCAGTGATGCAGTTGAACATCTGATGCACAGACAGACAGAACAACGTCAATGACACCGTATGAACGAATTAAAACAAAAAACAATGCATTTCTGTGCATTTGATGTTTGCTTAAAAATACATTTTAAAAAAAGGGCCCATACTTTAGACTTTTGGTGTATACAGTTATTTTAGAATCATCGAGTTATTATAGTTTTTACTAATATTTAGAATTTTTTATTTTTCTACTTTCATTTTCATTTTAATTGGAAAGCTTTATTAATTTTTTGTTTGTTTGTTTTTTATATTTATAGTTTTTAATAATTAATTTAATTTTTTTATTTTGTTTAATATAGTTCAAGCTTTAGTAATTTGAGTACATTTTACTCATTGATTTTATTAATTGTAATATATCTAGTTTTATTTGTTCTTTATTAAAGTATTTTTTTCATTTCTAGTATTTTAGTTTTATTAAGGTTTAGTTTTACTTATTTTAGTACATTACATGAAACTTAATTTCAAAGATGTAATAACTTTTTTGTAATACATCTACAGTTTTTATAGATTTTTAGCCTTTTTAAATGTTTTTATTTTTAGTTTGAAGTATTAGTGTTATTTATTACATCACATGAAACTTAAAGTTTTAATAATTTCAGTAATACACCACACTTTTTAGAAATTTTAAACCTTAATTTATTCATTTTAAATTTTGTAGTTTTATCAAGTATTAGTTTTACTTATTTTAGTACATAATTTTTTATTTTTGTAATTATCTACAGTTTTTATTCATTTTTAGCCTTTAATTTATTTTTTATTCATTCTTAATTGTTTTTCTGTAATATGTCTACAGTTTGTATTAATTTTCAGCATTTTTTAAATGCATTGTAATGTAATTTCTTAGTTTTATTAAATTTAAGTGTGACTTATTTTAGTACATCACATGAAACTTAATTTTAAAGTTTTAATAACTTTTTTGTAATACATCTACTATTTTTATTAATTTTTAGCCATTTTAAATGTATTTATTTTTTTATTTTTTGTTTGAAGTATTAATGTTATTACATCACATGAAACTTAATTTTAAAGTTTTAATAATTTTAGTAATACACCTACAGTTTTTTTTTTTAAACCTTAATTTATTCATTTTAAATTTTGTAGTTTTATCAAGTATTAGTTTTACTTATTTTAGTACATAATTTTTAATTTTTGTAATTATCTACAGTTTTTATTCATTTTTAGCCTTTAATTTATTTTTTATTCATTCTTAATTGTTTTTCTGTAATATGTCTACAGTTTGTATTAATTTTTAGCATTTTTTAAATGCATTGTAATGTAATTTCTTAGTTTTATTAAATTTAAGTGTGACTTATTTTAGTACATCACATGAAACTTAATTTTAAAGTTTTAATAACTTTTTTGTAATACATCTACAATTTTTATTAATTTTTAGCCATTTTAAATGTATTTATTTTATTTGAAGTATCAGTGTTATTTATTACATCACATGAAACTTAATTTTAAAGTTTTAATAATTTTAGTAATACACCTACAGTTTTTTTTTTATAGAAATTTTAAACCTTAATTTATTCATTTTAAATTTTGTAGTTTTATCAAGTATTAGTTTTACTTATTTTAGTACATAATTTTTAATTTTTGTAATATATCTACAGTTTTTATTCATTTTTAGCCTTTAATTTATTTTTTATTCATTCTTAATTGTTTTTCTGTAATATGTCTACAGTTTTTATTCATTTTTAGCATTTTTTAAATGCATTGTAATGTAATTTCTTAGTTTTATTAAATTTAAGTTTGACTTATTTTAGTGCATCACATGAAACTTTTAAATGTGTCTGTAGTTTTTTATTTATTTTTTAATATAAAGTTTTGGTTTTACATATTTTAGTACATCAAGAGAAACCTAAGTACTATGTTGTATTTCAGTTATTTAATTTCAAGTGATGAAAATGTTTTTTATGCTTTTAGTTTAGTTAACTATAATTATTATTATAGTTTTATACTACTATTTTCCAAGTCCACTGGTTAAACAACACTGGCACGGTTATTGACCTGAACTGATCTGAATAATGACTAAACTGTAGAGCTGCTTAATTGTTGAAAGTTAATTAGTTCCATAACTGATTCATTTTACAACATTAACACTGTTATTGTCCAATTTGACACTATGAAGCTTTTTTTAAACGATCTGTAGTATATAAAGCGCTATAGAAATAAATCTGACTTGCAGCACCAAATCAGTCCAAATGTATTTTTTAATGACACATAACTTGATATTTAATGCAATTGTGTTTAAACAGCTTGACTTACGTCCTCGACGTTGACGTTCTCCTTGGCGCTGGTCTCAAACAGTCGGATGCCCATCTGCTCAGCAAACTTCTGCGCGTCATTGGTCTCCACCACTTTAGAGGCGGGATCGTCATTCTTATTACCCACTGAACCCAGAGCAGAGGAAAATGAGCGTTAAAAGCAAACAGAACCAATGACAACAACAACAACAGGACCATCTGTACCAAGAGCAAAGAACCTATCATTCATCACAATGAGTTCATAACATGCTGAAAGACTGAATCTGATAAAACAGCATCAAGAAAAGTCAAGTTCATATTTCATCCCAAAATATTAAAAATGAAAGAAAAGATAAAAGATGCCTATTATTAGGACCATTATTTATATTTTGTTTTTGACTATTATTTTTAAGACAAGACTTTTTGTACAGAGTAATAAAAAAAGATCTCCAAAGATCCCACTACTGCAATGCTAGAAAAAATAATAAATAAAACAATAAAAGAAAAATAATTATGTAAAAAAAATAACAGGATTACACAGTAATATTGAATAGTATACAGTGCTACTTTAGAATAATTCGTTCTTAATATAGCTATGAATTTTTTTTAATGTATTTTACTTATATATTTCTTTTTATTTGTCTGCTTTTCATTTTGCTGTTTATTTTCAGTTTTTTTTATATTTATAATTTTGAATCATTATAAGCTTTTTATATTTTTTGTTTTATTTAGTCCAAGAATTATTTTAATTATATTATTTTAGTACTATATTATATTTATATTAATCGCATGAAACAATTTTAAAGTTTCAATAATTTTTGTAATATATGTCTACAGTTTTATTAATTAATTTATTTTTTGTTTTGTTTTAAGTTATAGTTTTACGTATTTTAGTACATGACTTGAAACTTAATTTTAATGTTTTAATAATTTTGTAGCATCTACAGTTTTTATTAATTTTTAGCCTTTTTAACTTAGTTTTTATTCATTTTTAATCGTTTGGTTTAGGTTTTACTTATTTTAGTACATCACATAAAACCTAATTTTAAAGTTTTAATAATTTTTGTAATATGTCTAGTTTTTAAAGTTTTAGCCTTTTGTATTTTTTTTATTAAGTTTTAGTTTTACGTATTTTAGTACATCACTTGAAACTTAATTTTGAAGTTTTAATAATTTTGTAATACATCTACAGTTTTTATAAATTAATCCTTTTTAATTAATTCTTTATTAATTTTTAATTTTTTTGCTTTTAAGTTTTACTTATTTTAGTACATGACTTGAAACTTAATTTCAAAAGTTTTCATTTACTTTTAGCATTAATTCATTTTTCATTCATTATTCACTTTTTTTGTTTGAGCAAGTTTTACTTATTTTAGTACATCACAAAAAAAAAAAATTAAAGGTTTAATAAATTTTATTAATAATAATAATAATCTACAGTTTTAGAAATGTAAAGCTTTTTTAATTAATTTGTATTCATTTTAAATTTTTAAATTTTAAGTTTTAGTTTTACTTATTTTAGTACATGTACACACGAAACTTTAAAATGTGTCTGTAGTTTTTTTTTATTTTAAAATATTTTAAATTATTTAATTATTTTAATTTCATATATCAAAACCTATTTTTTGATTAGTAATATGCATTGCTAAGAATTTAAAGGTGATTTTCTCAATATTTTGATTTTTTTTCTCAGATTCCACATTTTCAAATAGTTCTATCTCAGCCAAATATTGTCCAATCCTAACATAAATACATCATACATTAATAATAATAAAAAATAATTGACCCTTATGACTGTTTTTGTGGTCCAGGGTCACAAATCTTGATGGTGAAAAATATGTCTATCCATATATGAACGTTTTGCATGTGACTTTGTCAAACTGTAACTTTGACACATTTCTTTTGTAAAATTCATTGATTATTTTAGAAAAAGCAAAAATATATTTACCCAATATTCGACAAACGTCGTCACAGTTTTGATTGATTTCATGAAGCCAGCGTTTGACGTTCACAAACGACTCTGCGCTGGTGACGTCATAAACCACTATAACGCCGTGAGTGCCTCTATAGTACCTGAAAGAGACCACCACACAAACACAACCACATCAAAACTCTGAAGCTTTACTAACACAAAAAATAAAACCACAATAGAAGTCCTGAACTGAGATCAACCCAAAACAAATTAATGGGCACGAGAACATATTAATTGTAAGAAATAATTGAAAAACAGACAAAGTAAACTAAAACAATTAATTCATGATTTAGTTTAACATCAAGAAAACCTGCTTAAGAAAAAAGACAATTCAACACACCAGTCTCTGTAAGACTTTCCAAAACTGGGTTTTGAAAGTTGATGAAAAGCAAAGCAATTTAATTAAACCATGAAAATGCAAAAAATAAAACCATTTAAAATAAAATACGAAAATATTTTATAGAAATATTTATAGCGATTTAATAATAATAATTAGATAATTATTAATATACATATAACCAGTCAGGGAGTCTGCAGTGCAAAGCTAAATAAAAAAATATAATAATGTTAAAAAAGCTAATTAACGGAGCCCAAACTGACATTCAATTGTTTTTTTTGCAATTTATTGATTGCAATTTATTAAAAAATAAAACTATTTAAAATAAAATACTAAAATATTTTATAAAAATATATAAATAAGAATTAATAATATATAATGAATCATATTAATTATTTACCTGCATGTCATGTAACTATATATATATATATATATATATATATATATATATATATATATATATATATATATATAAAATAAAAAATAACAAAAAAAATAAATTAATATTTTAATATTTAAAATCTCAGAAGAACTATGTATTTTAGCTCAAAAGGGTCTGTTTTTAAAGACTACACAACCAAAGCCACACATTTGACTCCACAGAAACATTTTCAGCATGACTGGAACGCCTGGCATCCAATAAAACTTGAAATATTCAGTGTTTATTACGTTTTAGATAATCTCATCATGCTCTCAATGACCAATAAGAATGTAGTTTAACACATTTAACACATTTGTCCATGTTTAAATCCACAGATTTGTCCTAAAAATGTCCTAAAACAAAATTGACACTGAAAATGCTAAAAAAGTCAATTTGGCATAAAAAAAAAAAACAAGCCATCAATTCTGACTGGCACTTGATTAGCACATCACTTCAAGGAAAAGGTGACCCATGACTCTTTCACTTCCTGCAACTGATATCACAGACAGGAAGTGGTTATCTGAGGTGACTTAAGGCACACAACATCAGTTCCCATGTCAAAACATTCATCTTCATGACTTGAGGATTGTTCATGTTCATGTTTCGATGGTATCAGCTGGTTTAAAGCGAGAGCTCTTTCCCATGAGGCATAACAGAGGCTGTTTCTGAGCTGAAATTCACTTATTCTAATAGGAGACCACATACCAGCAAATGCATTCAACAGCAGCTTTTGTGATTTGCTAGGATTCACTTCATGCTGGAACTCAGTGCTACACGTCTCGAAAACATAGGACGATATATATACGAAATATAATAAGAATTATATCGATATAGGGAATAAATATAAAGGGTGAGAGATCATCTTCTGCAATAATTATAATAATTTTAAAAATTATTTAAAACAAGCTGTCGAAATCTTTATCCATTCATGTTATTAAATTATGCATAATATTAAATTAAATGTACAATGGTAAATGTCATTAAATGCAGAAGATTGTCAGTGTGAATGATTTAAAATGATTCCAGGTTTGCTGTGCTTATTTGTAGGGCTGAACAATTTGTTCAAAATGTTGTCATTTTATATCAATACAGCTACAAAAAAAATTAATAATAATTATTTTTATTATTATTACTACTATTATGTAATTAATTATAACAATTAAATAATAATAATTATAATTATTACTATACATATAACCAGTCAGCGAGTCCTTCCTGCAGTGCAAAGCTAAATAAAAATTAAATAAAATTATTTAATTAACGGAGCCCAAACTGTTGCTTTTTTGCAATTTATTGTCAGAATGAATTATCATTTAAACAAACAAAATTCAAACCATGTATTGTGTAATCACTGACAGACAGCCAAGACTCCAACTTTTATTAAAAATTTAAATTAAATTAAAAATAATTTAACGGAGCTCAAACTGTTAAATTCAAAAGCTTTTTTGAAATTTGCAATTTATTTTCAGATATAATTAACACTCAAATAAAAATAAAAATAAAAACATTTGTGTAAGCACTGACAGAATGGAATACCCATTTTATTAATTAAATCAATCAATTAAAAAAACTGCAGCAGAGTCAGTGAGTCTTTTCTGCAGAGCAAAGCTAAATAAAAATGTAAATAAAATTCAATAAAAAAATAATTTTATTAACAGAGCTCAAACTACTAAATTCAATAGCTTTTTTTGCAATTTATTGTCAGATATAATTATCACTTAAGCATAAATAAAATTTTATTTATTTATTAATTAAATTTTTTAGCCAAGACTTACTTTTATTAAAACATAAGATTAATTTTATTTTATTTACTAATAAAATTAATCAATTTAAAAAATAGTCAGCGAGTCTCTTCTGAAGTGCAGAGCTAAATAAAAATAAAAATTAAGAAATAATTTTATTAGCAGAGCTCAAACTGTTAAATTCAATAGCTTTTTTGTAATTTGCAATTTATTGTCTGATATAATTACCCCTTAAATAAAAACAAAAATCAAAACATTTGTGTAAGCACTGACAGAATTGAATACCCAAGACTAACTTTTATTAAAAAATAAGATCAATTTTATTTTATTAATATCAATCAATTTAAGAAACAACTGCAGAAGAGTCATCGAGTCTCTTCTGCAGTGCAAAGCTAAATAAAAAGAAAAAAGTAAATAAATTAATTAACAAAGCCCAAACTATGAAATTCAATTGCTTTTTTGCAATTTATTGTCAGATAAACAAAAATTTGTGTAAACACTGACAGAATTTAATAGCCAAGAATTACTTTTATTAAAACATAAGATCGATTATATAAATGTATTAATAAAAATTAATCAAAAAAAGAAAAAAAAAGAAACAATAATTAAATCATTTTACTCATGCATCCACTAAAAAAAAAAGCATAGTATTCAAGACTGATTTGGGGAGTTTTAATATTGACATGCATCAGAAAAAAAAATGTTTTTGTCTTCCACAAAAGCATGGGTTTAAACAATATTTAATTTAATAACTACTCTAAAACTGCACTAAGGCACTTCAAAGCCTGATCAGATTAAACGCTACAGTTTCCTTCAATCCTCACACTCTCTAAATGTCTTGGAAAGCATGAAGTCAAACATGCTCTCGTCATGCACCTCTCAGTATATTGAAAGCGAATGTATGAAGTGTCTAAAGGAAGGCGGCTTCGACCTGCGGTTTCCACTGACTGAAAGAGGAAACAAGACACTTTAAAACCTGCTGTGCCTCCGTTTGATTGCGAAAACACATCATTCAGATATCACTCTAAAAATATTACTTTAACACTGCAACACGCCATATTTAAAGGCATATTTGCTCAAGGGTATTCTAAGAATTAGAAACACAGTTCACAGCTAAAATACCAACAAACAGCTCTAGCACATATAAACCCTATTCATCAAAACAACCGGTTCTAATCTGCCACGAAGCAAACGGCACCCATGCCCAAGAACAACTAGCCAGACCAGAGAGAATGCATTCAAGGAAACAAAGAGGCAGAGAGAGTTGACATTTAACCAACCAGGCATGCATATATACATGTGTATATATGTGTAAACTGCCACTCAAAAGTTTGGGACCAGTAAGATTTTTTTTTATGCTTTTTTTAAGACTTTTCTGCTCATAAAGGTTGTGTTTATTTATTTAAAAATTAAGAACAAAAAATTAAAATTGTGAAATGTTAATGCAATTTAAATCAGTGGCTTTCTATTTGAATATACTTTAAAATATAATTTATTCCTGTGATCAAAAGCTGAATTTTCAGCATCATTACTTCAGTATTTAGTGTCACATGATCCTTCAGAAATCATTCTGATATATTGATTTATTATCAGTGTTGGAAACAATTGTGCTGCTTAATATTTTTTGGAAACCTGTGATATTTTTTCAGGATTCTTTGATGAATAAAATGTTAAAAAGAACAGCATTTATTTTAAAATAGAAAACTTCTGTAACAATAAACACCTTGTTTAAAGTCTGGGGTAAGTAATTGTTTTCTTTCTTTCTCTCTTTGAAAGAAATTAATATCTTTATTTTGCAAGGATGTGTTAAATTGATAAAAAGTGACAGTAAAGACTTATACTGTTAGGAAAGATTTCTATTTGGAATAAATGCTGTTCTTTTAAACTTTTCATTCATCAAAGATTCCTTAAAAAAAAAAGAATCACAGGTTCAAAAAAAATATATATATTAAGCAGCACAACTGTTTCCAACATTGATTTAAAAAAAAGTATTTCTGAAGGATCATGAGACATTGAAGACTGGAGTAATGGCTGAATTCAGCTTTGCATCACAGAAATAAATTATATTTTAAAGTATATTAAAAATAAAAAACGGTTATTTTGAATTGCAATATTATTTCAGAATATTACCTTTTTATCTGTATTTTTGATCAAATAAATTAATCTTTGATGACCATTTAATGAACTTTTGAGGGGCAGTGTTTATATATACGCTATAATTTGTTGTTTCATAATATTATTATATATTATATATAAATTATATTATTTCTAAAAAACATATGCTAAATTATAAAAAAATTTCACTGAAAAAAAAAATCAATAAAGTTTTATACAAATAAAGCTTTTTTAAAAAGTGAATACAAATTAAACGTATTAAAGAAAATTAATTTAAAAGTCATTTATTTTACAGTACAACTGTACAATACTAATATTTCTAGCTGTTTTTGGATAAACACACAAATGCACAAATGTCAATGTTTTAATTTCTTCATTTTCAAACGTTTAACCAACAAATGTTTATTTTAGTGGAAACATCGGTGGAAGATGTTTGGCAGATGTTGTGTTCACAAATGCACATTAAAGCAACTCAAACTCATCATAGATGCAGATGGAGTTCCTGAGGATTATTTACTGTGAACCGAATGCTCTGAAACGCTGAAAACACTGGCAAATCACAATCTGCTCACGTGTAAATGAACACAGTACCATTCTTCACTCTGCAATGCAATGCTCTCAATGCTGCCCTAAAATTGACCATAAATAAGAGGCAGCATGGGTTTAATGCGTTACTCACGTTGAGGTGATCGTCCGGAATCTCTCCTGTCCTGCTGTATCCCAAATTTGCAGCTTGACTTTCTCGCCGTTAATTTCCACTGTGCGAATCTTGAAGTCCACACCAATTGTGGTAATGTAGCTACCTGCAACAACACACACAAATCAGCATAAAAATCACAAACGCTCATGGAAATAAGCAGTAATGAAGAGTCCAGTTACAAAGCTGCTGACTTTATTATCTTAAGTCATAAATTTAGTATTACTGTAACCTTTATTATTACATTAAACAGCATTAAATTACTGTGTACGATTGTAGAAGTCAGCTTACAGCAGCTCAACTCATTTATATGAATGACAGAGAATCTGTTTGTAATCAGTTTTAGCGATTCAGGCTTCTATAACGAGCACTTTGTACTTGTTTCACAGTTAATGTTAGTTAAAAGCACATGTGACGTGTTGATCCTACCTGAAAATGTGTTATCAGCAAATCTCAGCAGTAAACTGCTTTTGCCAACACCTGTGGAAAAACAGAAAAAGCATTACAGCTTCACACCGAATACATGAAACGACATTCATAAGCTCTGTGGTCATAACTCACTTTTATAAAATCTATATAATTATATATTATTTTAAATATTTAAAATTTTGCATACCAGTCAAAAGTTTTTGAACAGTAGGATTTGTAATGTTTTTTCTTTAAATTTATTTGATCCAAAGCACAGCAAACACAGTAAAAATTTGAAATATTTTTACTATTTAAAATAACTGCTCTCTATTTCAATATATTTTAAAATGTAATTTATTTCTGTGATCAAAGCTGAATTTTAAGCATCATTACTCCAGTCTTCAGCGTCACAGGATCCTTCAGAAATCATTCTAATGTGCTGATTACAAAACATTTGTTATTATTATTATCAATATTTAAAACACCTGAGTATTTTCAGGATTATTTAATGAATAGAAAGATCCAAAGATCAGCATTTATCTGAAATAAAAAGCTTTTGTAAAATTATACATGTACAAATGCTGTTCTTCTAAATATTATACTCATAAAAGAATCTTCCACTCAGATGTTTTCAACATAATAACAGTAATAAAAAATAATTGAGCAGCAAATCAGCATATTAGATTATTCTTAAGGATCGTGTGACACTGAAGACTGCTAAAAAATCAGATTTAAAATCACAACAATAAATGGCATTTTAAAATACATTAAAACAGAAAACAGGTATTTCAAATAGTGCAAATATTTCAAAATTTTACTGTTTTTGCTGTGCTTTGGATCAAATAAATGCAGGTTTGGTGAACATATATATACACAAATTCATATATCAGTATAACATCTCAATTACATGATAAATATTAAAATAATAACACTAATAATGATGCATCTAGTTTGTTTATATATCAGTTCTGTTACAGACAGTTCAACTAATATGTCAGTCAATGTAACATATTAATATTTTCCTTTATTAAACAATATATAACCATTTGAGAACACACCCAGACTGAATGACTGTAAACTCTAAAGTATTGACAGGCCCATTAAATAAGCTTAAGCAGAAACAACATTACTGTCGACCTCATCAAATGTTATTTATAACCTGTCATATGAATCACTGTTTGCATTACGTGTATATCCAGAGCTAAAAACCCATCTGAAGTGGATCTAGTTCATGTAAGTGTCGTTGTAACTCAGCCGAGGCCTGTTTCCCGTCTCTCATCCTCGGTGTTTCCTTACCGCTGTCGCCGATGATGAGCAGCTTGAAGAGGTAATCATAGTCCCGCGCCATGGCCCGGATCGATTCCCCCGCACGGTCAGGCTGTCCAGAAGGCAAAACCCTCCCGCTGCTCCTCCTCTCCCGGCGGAGAGACAGCCGTATATGTGCTTAAACGTCTCCCCGGGTTTATTTTGAGCGGTTTGCGGGGTATCGGAGTCTCACACACCCATCTACACTCACAGCGGATCTGATGCTGCCCTCAGCCGCTCAAACAAACCCCGCCCACTACAACTCATGATGGACTTACTGCGCAGGCGCATAAAACACAGCGGTACTGCACTACATCCTCCAGCAGGGGGAGTCCAATCACTTCAGTCACATTTCAAATTATATATTTATTTATTAGGATTACAATAACAATCATTACATATAAAAACACATACATAAACACAGACATTGATAAAAAAAATACAATACCGATTAAATTATTATATATTTTTTTGTTTCTTTTGCTCACCAAGGCCGCGTTTATTTGATTAAAAATGCAATAAAAACAGTAATAATGTGTAATATTATTAAGGTTTAAATTAGCTATGCTCTATGTGAATATATGTTAAAATGTAATTTATTTCTGTGATCAAAGCGGATTTTTTAGCATCATTACTCCACTCTTCAGTGTCACATGATCCTTCAGAAATCATTTTAAAAAAATCTATTTAAAATAAATGCTATTTTTTATTCCTAAAAAATCCTGAAAAAATATTTTACAGGAGTAAATTGCATTTTAACATATGTTCATATATTTTAAATTGTAAATAAATTCACAACATGAGCAGAAGGGACTTCTTTAAAAAAAAAAAAAAAAAATCAGTACATTATAGTACATTTTTGACTGATGGTGTATTACACTCCAAAAAGTAGCAAATAAAATGTATTTAAATGTACTGGTTCTTTTACCATAAAAGCTGTTTTTATTAATATATGATTGACATTTAAAAAAGTCAAAGTGTCATTTAAAAGACCAATACCATGAGCTTATTTATTTGGCCAATGTGATTATGAAATCTTGGTGTAATGTGTTCATAGATGATGTAATGAATTCACAGAGCAAAAATTATGTGAATGAAGTGAAGTTAGTTCTGAGAAAAAATACTTTAAAATCCTTTAAAACTCTAATTCTGCGTATTTTTTCTTTTATAATGAATTTCAGATGCTTTTACAGTTGTCTAAATAATTTTGTGCCTCTAGTATACAGATCGTTGCATTTTTTATACTGTTTTGCATACTACTTTTAATATAATAACAGGGAATATACAGTAAGTACATATTACATTCAATATTTCCAAAGACACAAAGTACACAGTATATACTGCAGAAACAGTAAAAGTAGCCAATGTTGGTAAAAGACAAAAATAAGTGACCCCTGGAAAAAGAACAACCATGAAAATGTAGAAATTATTTTTTTTCCATCCAGTGTGTGTTGTAAACAAAGTTGTAGTGGCCGTTTTAAATGTACTGTTGCATTAAACATAAAAGCTCTTTATTAATTTGTCATCAAATAACAAAAAATATTAGAGTCATTAATTTAAATAAATAGAAAAATAGCATAAGCTCACTTTTTTAGCCAATGTGATTGTGAAATCTTGTTCATAGTTGATGTAATTCATTCACAGAGCAAAAATGATGTGAATAAAGTGAAGTTATTTCTAAGGAAAAAATCCTTTAAAATTGTTTACATTTTTAATTCTGCTGATATTTTCTTCTACAATGAGTTTCAGACCCTTTTGCGGTTGTCGAAATATTTTTGGGCTTCTAGTATACAGATTGTTGCATTTTTTATACTGTTTTGCATGCTACTTTTACTACAATAACAGCCAGTATACAGCATGTACATATTACATACAAGATTTCCAAAGGCACACAGTGTACATTACATACTACAGTATATACTGCAGAAACAGTAAAAGTAGCCAATGTCCACAAAAGACAAAAATAAGTGACCCTTGGAGGAAGAACAACCATGAAAATGTAAAAAAAAAAAAAAAAGTTTCCCACCAGTATCTGTGTTGTAAACAAAGTTGTAGTGGCAATTTTAAATCCACTGGTGCTTTAAAAATGAAAAAGCTCTTTATTGAATTATGATTATCATTAAATAACAACAAATATTAAAGTGTCATTAATTTAAAAACAAAATAGAAAAATAGCACAATCTCACTTTTTTAGCCAATATGATTATGAAATCTTGTTCATAGTTGATGTAATTCATTCACAGAGCAAAAATTATGTAAATAAAGTGAAGTTAGTTCTGAGAAAGAAAATCCTTTAAAATAGTTAAAATTTTAATTCTGCTGATATTCTCTTCTACAGTGAATTTCAGACGCTTTTACGGTTGTCTAAATATTTTGGGCCTCTAGTAAACAGATCATTGCATGTTTCATACTGTTTTGCATGCTACTTTTAATATAATAACAGGGAATATACAGTAAGTACATATTACATTCAATATTTCCAAAGGCACACAGTACACAGTATATACTGCAGAAACAGTAAAAGTAGCCCAAAATAAGTGTCCCCTGGAAAAAGATCAACCATGAAATTGTGAAATATCCTCCGATATCTAAGTTGTAAACAAAGTTGTAGTGCAAGTTTGACAATCTGTGCCCGGAAGTAATATTCTCTGAGGAAATAGACAAAATTGAGCAAATATTATTTATAACACTTGCTCATGTGAAGAAGGGAAGTGATACTGATTCCGAAGCAAGTTATAAATCTGTTTAGAAACCTTAAAATGACATAAAACTGCATATGGTGTGTGTTCATGGACACTTCATTATTAAACATGACTGATATGAGTGCATCTGTTACACAACAGACACGACAAATTTGCATGATATACCTGAGAAACACAATATTCAAATGCATAAAGGTTTGAAAGAAAGATCTATAATGAGCTTCTATAAACTCTCAGTGTCACAGAAGTGGATTTACCTCCACATTCTCAGAGCCAGAATAATGCAATGACAAGAAACAGGATGTAGATGTTTCCTTTCACTGTAACTGTGGAAATACTGATCAAGCAGGGCATAACTAGACAAATGGACATTCACTATGACTGGAAACATCATAAAATTCCCTGACATTTCCTGGTTGCTCATGACTGTTTGAGCCTCCATGTTTCAGTATATTTTTGTCTAAACCTATAGATAAAAAGACTCGTTCCACACTTAATGAGTGGCTTGATGGGTCGCAGACATAATTGTTAGAGAAGTCATTTTGCATCCACCCAGATTGACCTGATTATCGCCAGAGCAACAGGTTCATTTCATGCTTACACTTCATTTATTTACCCATGAGAGAAAACCATGAGTCTATCATGTCCTTCATCTTCAGCACATCTTTTCTTGCTTTTAAACCTATAGAGTTTGTCCTCTTAATAGTGTAGAGATGTAAGTTTAATCTAATTACACTCTCCAAGACTTACTGATTTCATCTAAAAGCATCTTTAATTTTTGCTTCATTTCCGAAGCAAGGTATTTGAAACATTGCCTATATTTATTTACTTATTATTTTTCATATATATCTATTACAATTAATTGCATTCAAAATAAAAGTTTTTGAGAACATAATAAACACAGTACACACACATATATTATGTATAAATAACATCCATATGCTTGTCTATATTTAAGAAAAACATGTAATGTTTATATATTAAACACATTTTTATACAATAAAAAACAATTTTTTTGAACCAATTAAATAATTTATATAAATATATACATGTAAATATTTTCTAAATATATACTGTATGTGTGTCTTTATATGTAGATAATAAATATACACAGTACACACACACACATATATATATTAGATAAACAAAAACTTTTATTTTTAAATGCCACTAATCACGATTAATCGTTTTCCAGCACTATATGAAAAATAAAACTAAATTATATATAAATCTATACATAGATATAAATGCAGATATGGAAATATATATTTATTTATCATTTACTACTAGTAAACAATCACAATTAGCACACTAAATTTGACAAAAACAACTAAATCTGTCATTTATTATGTACATATAAATACACACACATGCATGTGTATATTTAAGAAAAACATGTTATGTTTATATATTAAACAATGTATGATATAAATATGTACATGTAAATATTTTCTAAATATATACTATAGGTGTGTGTCTTTATATTTATTATTACATAATAAATATACACAGTACACACACACACATATATATTATATAAACAAAAACTTTTATTTTAAATGCAATTAATCACGATTAATCGTTTCCCAGCACTATATGAAAAATAAAACTAAATTATATATAAATAGATATAAATGCAGATATAGAAACAGATATTTATTTATCATTTACTACTAGTAAACAATCACAATTTAGCACACTTAATTTGACAAATAATTAAATAATTTCTTCTATAATGATAAAAAGACATCCAAATCATTCATATCAATCAATGCTTCAATTTCATATAATTCAGTGGCATGCAACCAAAAAAGCTGAATATCTGAAGATTTTAACACATAAGACAAATACTAAAGAAATATGAAAATTTAAGGCACAAATTTGCACAATATATGTCACGTTGTTGCATTTTATAAAATATCAGCTTTCCATTGATGTGCTTCCGCTCCCCTGTGAAGAAAAAGAAATATAAATGTGAAAAAATAAAATCAATTTTGAGATAATATTTCACCCTAAAATTAAAAAAATCTGTCCAAAACCGTATTGTGAAGCACAAGGGATGATTTTCAGCAAGAATCTTCGAATAGCACGTCAAAATGTCAAAGAAAAGCGTGATTAAACTAGTCCATATGACTCATTTTTGCGTAGGACTTTCATGTTCATTCACTATGAATAGCATGCAAAAGAGATGCATGAAGATTTGAATGAGTAAACATGACAAAACTTTCATTTCTCTCATACTTCAGTACTTTGAGATCCGGAGAGCAAGTGCATTGAAAAGCCAGACGCGTTTCGACACATCTCTTGCAGAACTAAGTATAGCATCAAACCACAGACGGCGAAGAAAAGCCGAACTCATGCTGGTCAAGAGCAGAAGTTGGACAGACGCTTTCCTCAATTATAATTTTGGCTGACCATGCTTTCGTGACTCACTCCAACTTAGCCACATTTTTAAAGAAACATGTGCATTTTATTAAAAGGCAATGCATAATAGTACAAAATGCACATTTTCTTAGCCCAGGACTTCCTCTACTACCCCCATTCCTCCAAAACTAACTTCCTGTTGATGTAAAAGAGTCGGATCAGGCTTTCCAAAGCAGGCTTCCCAAAGTAAGCCGGATGCGAGTCCAACGCTCCCGGCTAAAAATAATATCCCACACAGCTGCGTATGACTATTGAGAATATCTGGGTTAGATGAGTTTAGATTTAAATAGTACAGAAGCTGCAAGCAACTCCAGGACAAATAGTCAAAGGGAGATGAAACATTGGATGGATGGATAGATGGATAGATAAGGTTTGAAGATTAGATAGATAGATAGATAGATAGATAGATAGATAGATAGATAGATAGATAGATAGATAGATAGATAGATAGATGATTTTATTTTATTTTTTTTATTTCAAAAATATAGTTTTAAAACATATGTTGACTTCATGCTGGAAAATTTAATTACTGATTGTCGCTCTCTCTCCAGAAAAGCAGAGCAAATTTAATCATAGAAATATACTATGATTGCAATGCAGAATAAGCATTTTCTATGGAAGCTTGTTGCCACAGAATAAATAAATAAAAACATGTATCTTACAATTTAGACTTTGATTTATGCAATTTTAAATATATATATAATATTAAATATATGAATATATATATGAATATATGTATATACCTTTTTTTATAATGTACTACTATTAAACATATTTATTTTATTTATTATGTACCTTTTTATACTAATAAACAACAGTAAACAACAATCACAATTAGCACATTCAATTTGACAAAAACAACAAAATCTCAGTATTTTTATTATTAAATACATTTCTTATAATAAAACATCCCAATCATTCATATGAATCAATGCTTCAATTTCATATAATTTAGTGGCATGCAAAACCAAAAAAGCTACATATATAAAAAAATTAAATAAAACTGGAATTGAAGCTTGTTTCCGCCACAGAATAAAAATAAAAACAATTATCTCACAATTTGGACTTTGATTTTGCAATTGTAAACATATATATTATAAATGATATGAATATAAATATATACATGTAAATATTTTCAAAATATATACTGTATGTGTGTGTCTTTATATATACATAGTAAATATGCACAGTACACATAAAAACATATATAAAAAAAATATAAAAAAGAGGGAGATTTATTTTATTTATTATTTACTTTTTTTATCATTTACTACAAGTAAAAAACAATAATAATTGGCACATTAAATTTGACAAAAACAACAAAATCAAAATCATTTTTTCATTAAATAAATTTCTTCTAATAAAAAGATACATCCATATCATTTTTATAAATAAATTTCATATAATTTAGTGGCATGCAACTAAAAAGCCTGATTATTTGAAGATTTTTAACAAATAAGACAAATGCAAAAGAAATATACGAAATTTAAGGCATCACTATTATCAAATTATCACTATATATTTGTACTATAATTTTCACTATTTGTATATATATATATATATATATATATATATATATATATATATATATATATAATTAAATATAACTGAAATTGAAGCTTGTTTCCGCCACAGAATAAAAATAAAAACATTTATCTCACAATTTGGACTTTATAATTATAAATATATATGTAAATATATATAAATAATATAATGTAAATATAATATAATGTAAATATTCTCAAAATATATACTGTATGTGTGTGTCTTTATATATACATAATAAATATGCACAGTACACATGCATATGTTATATAAACAAAAACTTTTATTTTGGATGCAATTATAGGATTAATCGTGATTAATCGTTAAGGCACAAATTTATATACACATGAGAAACTAAATTATATATAAAAAATATAGAGAGAGAGATTTATTTTATTTATTATTTACCTTTTTATACTAATAAACAACAGTAAACAACAATCACAATTAGCACATTTAATTTGACAAAAACAACAAAATCTCTGCCATTTTTTTATTAAATAAATTTATTATAATAAAAAAAAGATACATCCAAATCATTCATATGAATCAATTTTATAATTTAGTGGCATAAAACCAAAAAACCTGATTATTTGAAGATTTTTAACAATACAAAAGATATATACGAAATTTAAGGCATCATTATTCTCATTTTCACTATATATATTTTCAATTTAATTTTCCCTATATATATATATATATATATATATATATATATATATATATATATAGTCATGAGAGAATTTCTCATTATTTTGACTTACAGAATTATATTTTTTTACTTAACTGTGGTGGGAATAGGCCTCTGTAAATCGAACAATAAGCCCCGTCCTCTGATTAACATAGACTTGCATAAAAGTTGACTTTAAAATTGAAAACAAAAATGAAAACTGAAATAAAAGAGACAATAAAAACAAAAAAAATAAACTTTACATTTTGAATCGTGTCACTATTATTGCGTGAGCATTAATAAAAAGCTTTGTCCAAACTAGATTTGCATTTTCTTTTTCACGTTTACGTTTTCATTTTAGGATTGGCAGCTTTGACTCGAGATTGCAGTGAAAATGAAATGTCAAATCACCAACCGCATTTTGTTTTGCAATTTGTCAGGGAAAATGCATTATCACAGTGAAAATTAAATTTAAAATGAAATCATTTGCATATTTTGCGTATAGTTTTTTATAATGAAATTGTTAATCTGGTTTTCATTTTCATTTTTAAAAATTAATTTGAATAATTTGAAATTGTCAGAAAATGCCTTCCATAAAATTATAAGTCGTATAAGTCTGAAAAGATCTGGGCTGAGTTTGGTGAAAGCTCTAGGAGGAGTAGCGTTCAGAAATGTAGTCTAAGAAGAAGAAGAATCAGTAGAACTGGATAAAGTTGTAAGGTGTTTGTCTTCACTCATATAAACTTGTACCTTCATTCTAGAGCAGGGCGCATGAGCGTGGCTCTCTAAACGGGTTACTTCCGGCTGGGACGCCGACCAGGAGCGCGTCTTTACTGGCGTTCTGGAGGCAGTACTGCTGTAGATCCGCAGCGGCTTGAGAAACCTGCGTTACAAACACACTCAGACCAAATGGAGAAGGAACTGGCAAACGGTTTTCCTGCTGAGTTTACATCTCGTAACCCATATTCAATGCAATCTGGGTTGCATCAGTAGCTTTCCTCATGGTTTTTGGATGAGAGCAACACAATCTGACAGTGTCAGAATCACTCTAGATTCTGATGAGTTTGGGCCAAAATACTGTAAACATATGATCTTTGACATCAACAACTAATGATATAAATAGTCCTCATTTTTTTTAACGGACAAGCCTATTTATTTAACCATCCTCAATCTGCAGGTTAATTGCATTTTATTATTTTATTTTAACTTTTTTTCCCTCAGAATTTTGCGTTTTACATCTGGCAATTTTTTCCCACCATTAAAATGTTTTTGAGTTCTTTTTTTCTCACAATTCTAACATCTCGTAATTCTATTTTTTGTTTAACCACAGATTAAAAAATAAAAAAGTTTATAGTTTATATACAGTTTTTCTCATAATTGTAAGACCAAAAAATTGCAATTACCTTTTTTTAATTAATAGAAAAAATTTTTATCTCATAATTCCATTTTTTCCTCACAATTCTTATATCTCGTAATTCTATTTTTCGCTTTACCACAGATTCAAAAATAAGAAAGTTGTATAGTTTATATAGAGTTTATATCTGACAATTCTGACTTTTCTTCTGTAAATTGTGTATTTTTATTAGTTTTTTATTTATTTTTATTTAAATTGGGATTTATTTTTCTCAGAATTGTGAGACAAAAAGTTGCAATTACCTTTTTTTAATTAATTGAAAAAAATAAAAAAATGTATTAAGTTACATATTTATTCTACTAACTATATTATCGAATGTTTTTGAATTCCGAAATTATATCTTATAAATTCATTTTTTTCTCACAATTCTACCATCTCATAATTCTATTTTTTGCTTCACCACATATATAAAATGATTTATATATTTTATTTATATATTATATAGTTTATATAGAGTTTGTATCTTACATTTCTGACTTTTCTTCTGTAAATTTTGTTATAAAAAAAATTATTTTTCATTTTATTTTTATTTTAATTGTGATTTTTTCCCCTCAGAACTGTAAGAAAAACTAAAGGTAATTGCAACTTTTTATAATTAATTGGAAAAATATTTAGCTCCTATTAAGTTACATATTTATTCTACTGACTATATTGCCATACTAATAATGTTCACAATTTTTATTATTTATTGATTTAAATTGCATTATTTTAATCTGGTTTAAATAAAGTGTGTGTGTGTGTGTGTGTGTGTGTGTGTGTGTGTGTGTGTGTGTATATATATATATATATATATATATGTAAGGAATAATTGACGACGGGCCGTAGAATTCTTAGAAAATAATGCACACCCGAGGTGGTGATGCGGTCACGACGCGAAGCGGAGTGGCCGTTACACCTCGGGTGTGCATTATTTTCGTAGAATTCTACGGCCCGAAGTCAATTATTCCGCTTATACTACAGTTACCACACCTCAAGACATCGATCAAATGATATATTTCAAGACATTCGTCCCGTTTTCATCCTTAAAACGCTATTGTGAGTAGGATTAATTTCTTACGCAGATCATTCAACAGCTTCGTTGCTAGTTCCAAAACGTCATTTTAGAACTAGTAACGACGCTTGGGCTGTTAATAGCAAAATAATGCCGTTAATAATGAAGTTTAGACAGACCGAAAGACAAGCAGACAGACGGAAAGAGTGAGGGAGAGAAACTAAGTGTATGACTTTACCTCTCTCACGTCTGTGTCTCTCAAGGGTGACTGGCAGCATCGTCTCTACTAACAGTTAAACTTTAAGTTCATTTTCTTCCAGACCACGCCGTTGTCTCCTCGCGTTTGGGAGCTGTCATGTCGTTGTTAAGTTGTTAATCGTCAGAGCAGCGCTAACAACATTAGCGCGAATGCTAACGCGAGTGCAAACTGTAACGTTATGTGTGTGCGTCTGTGAGGTGAGTGAGAGAGGGCGAGAAAAAAAGAGTTTGTGCTTTCCGTACATGATAAAACGTAATATAATGTGGAAAAAAACATGGAAATAATGTGTCGTTTTTATCCTGATGTTTACTGTATTTATTAGCTTGGCCAGTGTTATTGTGGGTTTTAGTTATTTTGCTGTTTTGGGCTGTAAGGACCTTTGAAATAACTGAAATCGTATGGCGAAGTGATATAGACATGCACTGCGGTCTAAAGCTGCCTGGAACTACGTTCGCCGTGCGTATCCCTGAATATAATGCATACCTCTGGAACGTTCATCAGCCAATCAGATTCAAGCATTCAACGGCTCTGTAGTATAAATATATATAATTTTTGAATATATATTTATTTAATCCATTTTTGATGGGCATATAACAGACAATTCTGAGTTTTCTTCTGTGAATTGTGACTTTTTTTCTCCAGAATTGTGAGAAACAAAGTCTGAATTGTGACATAAAAATGCAGTTAACTTTTTTTTAATTAACTGGAAAATATTTAGTTTTTTATTAAGTTACATATTTATTCTACTGATTATATTTCCATACTAATAAATGTTCATAATTTTATTATTTCATTTTTATTCATTTACATTTTATTATTTATTATTACATAAATAAATGTATTATATATTAATATTATACATAAATTTATCTAAAACTATTCTAGACAATTCTAAACCATTCTGACTTTTCTTCTGTTAACTGTGAATTTCTAATTTATTTATTTATTTATTTTTTGTGACTTTTTTCTCAGAATTGTGAGACAAAAAGTTGCAATTACCTTTTTAAAATTAATTAAAAATTAAAATGAACTAAACAGTAAACCTTTTTGTGCTACAATACAAGTTTGCAACATCAAGCAGTGTTTTAATAATTTTTTCTCATTTTTTTTTTTATTATTTATTTACCCGTCTGCAGGTTAGTTGCATTTTATATTTTATTTTAATTATTTGCATTTTACCATGCTATTAGATTTTTTTGCACAATGCTATAGCGCTTTATACAATAAAGATTATTACAAAGCAACTACATAGAAATAAACAGGAAAATAACAGACTTGATGCAAATTAAAGAATCATTTTTGAGCATGACAAACTCGGATGAAACTGGGAAGACAGAGAAAGTCAGTCATTTCTAAATCTGTCTGCTTGTCATATTAAATGTTTCCTCTATTGCATAAAATGGGAAAAGATAAACCAGCATGTTAATTGGCATTAGCATGACCTCTACGTATATATAACTTTTCTGTTTTTACAGTTTCAGACATTTCAGTTGTTATACAAGTTATATTTATTTATAACAATGATTATTATTATTTTTAGGGATACAAAACATAATGGTGACTGTTATGCGATAATTGTCACTATAATTTCACTACAATAATAATTTGATCCCTAATTTCACTTTACATTTGATTGCATTTTCTCTTAAAAATAATAATGTAAAACAGTACTATATCACTCAAAAACACAAACAATAAGCTGCAAAATTACGATTTAAATGAAAGAAACCATAAGGCCAATGAAAACTCATTCATATCCAGCTATTAATGCATATTACATTTTAGGATATTTGTGAACAGCATTGTCATATTCTATAAAATTAGAAAATACTGCTAGGCCTATAGTATAAAATACTAGACAAACAAACACAGTAATAGCAACGGAGCGTCGATAATGTGTATTTGATGTTATTATTTATCTCATATTTTAGATGCTGCCATTATAAATACAAACACTTGTGAAACAGAACACTGCTTTTTTATGATATAAACTAGAACTTTTCTTGAAATCGCGTCATTAAAAAGTCTAACATCGCTGTGTATTGAATAATATATCGAGTGTTTAGACTTACTTTTATTCTCTCCACGCTGGCTTCGAGTTTGAGCTGCTCAACTGTCCGTCTCATGGTCGTAAGGTTCGAGTTTGAAGACATGACGATGTTTCCTCAGAGTCAAACTCTATCAGGACAGAAGAAGGAGTGTGTCTGATGAGTGTGAGCTGGCTCATGTGTGATTGAAGCGGAGGAACTGTTGATTTACAGTCAGAAAGTGGACGAGTGGGCGGGGCTATGGGCGGGGCTGTGGGCGGGGCCATCGGCGTGGCATGTGCGCTGTGTTATCTTGGGCTGGATGCGTGTACGGAATCAAATCCATGCCAAAACATGTATTACGAAAGAAAATACATAAAAAAAAAAAACAAGCAAAAAAAAAAAAATATATATATATATATATATCTTGTTTTGCACAAATATGTGTCATTAATTCCATAATACTGTGTCAGATTTCTTTAAACCATTTCAGATATATTTATTTAGTAAATTTATTTTGATTAAATAATTTGAAAAAAAATCTATATTTTTAATAA
>NC_133365.1:55370258-55434574 GCF_049309525.1 Garra rufa
ATTTGTGTTTTAATAATTTTTTTTGTAATTATTGATTTAATTAAATACACAAATTTAGATTAAATTAGAAACATTTGAAAAATATAAATGTGTGTGTGTGTGTGTGTGTGTGTGTGTGTGTGTGTGTGTGTGTGTGTGTGTGTATACATATATATATATATATATATATATATATATATATATATACACACACACACAAATTATTTGGCTGTTTTTTATATTTGCAAGACAGTATATATATATATATATATATATATATGTGTGTGTGTGTATATATATATATATATATATACTGTCTTGCAAATATATGTGCCATTGATTCCAAAATTCTGTCTTTTTTACCATTTCAGTTAACACTTATTTATTTATTTATCAAAATAAATGTATTTAAATTTAACAAATTAAATTAATTAATTAATTAAATAAATTAAAAAATGTATATATATAGTCTTACACATATATGTGCCATTGATTCAATAATACTGTTAAGAATTTTTTAACCATTTCAGATAATTTAGTTCAAATTTAGTTTGATTAATAAATAAATAACTATAATAAAATAAATATTTTTAAATTAAGTAATGTTTTAAATTATTTTTTTATTATTGATTAAAATAAATACATTTAGATTAAATCGATTAAATTAGAAAAAAAATTTGCAAAAAGAAAACACAGCAAGCAAACAAATTATATATGTTATTTTTTAAACTATTTTCTTACTACATTTCATACTATAATAAAGAAATTATAATTATCATGTGTATTTTACAGCATTTGTATAATTCTTCATTTTATTAGTTTTATATAATATATGTATATTTTCTTTTCATATTTTCTTAGTATATTCTTCCTATAATAAAGGAATACTTGTTATAATGTGTATTTTGCAGCGTTTTTATAATAATTCATTTTATTGTTTTTTTTTTATAATATTTATATATTTAATTGTTAATAATAAATTATAAACATATATAAAAATGATCAAATCTGAAAAAGTAAAAAATAATAAGACTTCCTGTAAGAATATTGTCTTCACATTTTGTTTGACTTAATATTTTAATGCGAATATAAGTCAGCTTTGATAGTTCTAAGCTGTCTGAAGAAATAAAACAAATAAACGTTTAATTTCTGATGATTGTTTTGTTTTATTTTATTCGCTCGTCCGGTGTAAACAGTTCTGGCTCAGGGCTTTTGCCACGATGAAGACTTTTATTATGAAATCACTTCCGGTTAGACTATCATCAAAATAGCGGTTTTCACACTAATTTCTCTCTCTTCCTTATGCAGCAGTGTAGTGCTCGTGGTGTCCATCATCAATCATAACGGTTAGTGATAAAGGTAAAGCGTTTGCTGTCGTTGTGACTGCGCGCAGGGGATGTGAATATGACGTCATAACGCTCGTGTGTTGCGTGTTGATTACGTGCTTTACGTCGCGCGTTCACTTGACGATAGCGACGGAGGCTGGCGTCCATAGAAACAGGCTTCGTCAAATTAGTTCTCATTCAGTAAATGTTCTTTTTGTGTTCTTATTTCATAAGCCAGTTACAATACACTAAGCTGTGCTGTGTTTTTTATCCAGTATAAACTCTCGAGTGATGATTTGATGGAGCTGCTGCCTATTCTGGAGCCTGAGGAGCGGCCGCAGAGCAGACAGTGGTATCCAGCTGCTCTGAATTGATGATATTTGTTTGTTTTCGTGTGTGTTTGGTGTTTAACAGCTGTCTGTTTCTGTCACAGGTATGTTGTGGTGCCCACAGGTGCAGGTCCTGGTGTTTCTGTGGGTCACACCTGCACATTTGTGGCCTCCAGTGATGGAGGAAAAGGCCGGATTGTAATTGTTGGTGGAGCCAATCCTGATGGCAGCTTCTCTGATTCCTATATTATCAATCTGGGTAGTGTGCTTACACTGACATGCTGCATTAGTAGGGCACTAACTAGAGTTCTGTAGCAGCTCTAAAGCAAACGGCACAAATCCAATGTTCCTCAGAGACAATCTGTTGATATATAAATTGGAAACATAAATAGTGGCATAGAATCTATGAACAGTTTTGAGAAAAACGTTTTAACATAGTAAAATTATAATAAAATTATTATTATTATTATTATTATTATTATTATTATTATTATTATTTACTTTTTAATTACTGATTTAAATAAATGCATTTAGATAAAATTAGAGATTTTTACATTTACTAAATACATTAAATAAAATAGAATAATCAATAACCAATAGAATAAAACAATAAAATTAAGCAAATAAATGAAATGTATAAATAAATAAAATAAATAATGTTTTTCATTTTTTTAAATTATTTAACTTTTTAATTGCTGATTCAAATAAATACATTTAGATTAAATTAGAGTAGAATAAATAAATACATTCGATAAAATAGAATAATCAATAAACAATAGAATAAAAAATAAAATTAAGTAAATAAAAGAAATTAATAAATAAAAAATTGAATAAAATAATGCTTTTTAAATTCTTTTACTTTTTAATTGCTGTTTAAATAAATAAATAAATTTAGATTAAATTGATTAAAATTAATACATACATTTATTAAATGCAATCAATAAAATAGAATAATAAAAATAGAATAAAATAAATTTAAAAGTAAATAAATCAATTAAATTAATAAACAAATAAATAACAATTAGAATAAAATAAATAATGTTTTTAAATTTTTTATTTTATTTATACTTATTTTATTATTTTAATTACGGATATAAATACATACATTTAGATTAAATTAGATTAAAATGAACACATACATTTATTAAATAGATTCAGTGAAGTAGAATCAATAAAAAATATAATAAAATAAATAATAAAATTAAGTAAATAAATAAATACAAATGGTAAGGAAATAATAATTCTTTTTCAAATTCTTTTACTTTTTAATTACTGATTTAAATAAATAATTTTAGATCAAATTAGATTAAAATGAATACATTCAATAAAATAGTTAAGACATTAAGTAAATAATAAAATTACATTAATAAATAATTACAAATTAGAATAAAATAATGTTTTTTTATTATTATTTTACTTTTTAATTACTGATTTAAATAATATATTTAGAGTAAATAGATTAAATTAGATTAAAATAAATGCATACATTTATTCAATACATTCAATAAAATAAATATAATAAAATAAATAAGTGAATACATTTATTAAATAAATTAGATTAAAAACTAGACACAAATAATTAACTAAATAATCTAATAAATAATTAATGCATCTAATAGTACAGTTCACAATCTGTAATGCATTAATTAATAGCATACAAAACTTATTTGTAAAGTATTGCAATGTTTTTAATCAACATCAGCAATCTAGGTTAAATTTATATACATTGATAACCTGTATATTTTAAGTGTCTTTAACCATTATTAATCACCTTTTAGCATTTATTTGATAAAAATACAAATATTGCGGTTTCTCAGTTAGTATGGGCCCAGATAATCTGCAGTTATTAAACAAATTGCCTTGTGTTTTTATGCAGATGCTCATGAATGGGACATTCCAGACTGGGACGGGCTGCAGGCGCGTTATGAACACTGCAGCTTTGTTCCCGAGAGCAACCCGCAAAGTCTGTGGGTGTTTGCTGGAGCCGAGAAGAACGGGAACCGCAACTGTGTTCAAGTGTTGCGCACATTAGGTTAATAAATGGGATACAAAATATCTCATGCATGTATAATACTTAAAATGTTATTAATAATTAAGGTTTTAGTGTTTTTGAAAGAAGTCACTTCTGCTTACCAAGGCTTCATTTATTTAAAAATATAGACAAAAATACAAAAATATTAAAAATACTGTAAAATATTTAGAATATTATTGCAATTTCAAAAAACTTTCAAAAAAAGGTGGTCAAAACTTAATTTATTTTAAAATATTTAAAAATATTTATATTTAAAAATATAGACAAAAATACAAAAATATTAAAAATACTGTAAAATATTTAGAATATTATTGCAATTTCAAAAAACTTTCAAAAAAAGGTGGTCAAAACTTCATTTATTTAAAAATATTTATATTTAAAAATATAGACAAAAATATTAAAAATACTGTAAAATATTTAGAATATTATTGCAATTTCAAAAAACTTTCAAAAAAAGGTGGTCAAAACTTCATTTATTTAAAAATATTTATATTTAAAAATATAGACAAAAATATTAAAAATACTGTAAAATATTTAGAATATTATTGCAATTTCAAAAAACTTTCAAAAATGTGAATATCTGTTAAAATGTAATTTATTTCTAAGATCAAAGCTGAATTTTCAGCATCATTACTCGAGTCTTCAGTCACATGATCCTTCAGAAATCATTCTAATATGCTGATTTGCTGCTCTGTAAACATTTCTGATCATTAGCAATGTTGAAAACAGCATTTAAGCAGAATCATGATACACAACCTTTCAAAAGTTTGGAATAAGTACGATTTAAAAGTTTTCAAATAGATGCTGTTCTTTCAAACTTTCTATTCATCTGTGAATCCTGAAAAATAAAATGCATCACCGTTTCCACAAAAACTGTTTTCAGCACTGATAATGTTGAGCAGCAAATCAGCATATTAGCATGGTTTCTGAAGGATCATGTGACACTGAAGACTGAAGGCGTGATGCTGAAAATGCAGATTTAACCTCAGAAATAAATTACATTTAAAAAAATATTCACATAGAAGTCAGCTATTTTAAATTGTAAAAATATTTCTGAATTTTTAGTGTACTTTGGATCAAACAAATGCAGTTTTGCTGAGCAGAACAGACTTATAAATCATTGACCTATTGACTCATAATGCTGTATTTTGTGCAGCTGATGCTGAAGGCCGTGGTTTGTGGCAGACGGTCCAGGTGAAAGGAATGGCTCCGTCAGTCAGGACATACCATACAAGCTCAGCATGTGTTGACGACAGACTCTTTGTGTTTTCTGGAGGCGATGCTGGAGCTTCTCCTGTCACTGATCCTCAGCTCCATGTCTTTGACACAGGTCTGACAAACACAAATACACAAATTACTCCACTTCCAGCATAAAAATTTCATCCCCACGTCATCCGAGATGTTCATGTCTTTCTTTCTTGAGTCGCAAAGAAATTATGTTTTTTGAGGAAAACATTTCAGGATTTTTCTCAAATATAGTGAACTTTAATGGTGATTGAAAGGTTAAAAATGCAGTTGCTTCAAAGGGCTCTAAATGATCCCAACCGAGGAAGAAGGGTCTTATCTAGCAAAACAATCGGTCATTTTCTTAGAAAAATAATGTTTATACAAATTTTAACCACAAATGCTCATCTTGTCTAGCTCTGCTTTATACTCTGTGTATTCCGGTTCAAGACAGTTATAGGGTATGTCGAAAAACTCCCATCTCATTTTTTCTTCCAACTACAAAATCGTCCCACAATCGCTGTTTTACCTTTTTTGTAAAGGGCGTTTGATCTTCTTTGCACGTTTACTTTGTAAACACTGGGTCTGTACTTCTGCAGCGATGTTGGACGATTTAGAAGTTGGAGGAGAAAATGAGATGGGAGTTTTTAGACGTACCCTAACTGTATTAAACCAGAGTGCACAGAGTTGACACAGAGCTAGACAAGATGAGCGTTTGAGGTTAAAAAGTATATAAATTGTAATCGTTTCACTAGTTAAGACTTAGACTTTAGAGCTGCACTGAAACTGCATTTTTAACCTTCAATCCGTTGAGCACCAATGAAAGTCCACTACACGGAGAAAAATCCTGAAATGTTTTCCTGAAAAAAACTTAATTTCTTTTCGACTGAAGAAAGAAAGACATGAACATCTTGGATGACAAGGGGGTGAGTACATTATCAGGAAGTTTTCATTTTGAAAGTAGAGTAATCCTTTAAAGGATTAGCTCACTTCCAGAACAAACGTTTACATATAATAGACTCACCCCCTTATCATCCAAGATGTTCATGTCTTTCTTTCTTCAGTCGAAAAGAAATTAAGTTTTTTGAGGAAAACATTTCAGGATTTCTCTCCATATAGTGGACTTCTATGGTTTCCGCGAGTTTGAACTTCCGAAATGCAGTTTAAATGCAGCTTCAAAGAGCTCTAAACGATCCCAGCTGAGGAAGAAGGGTCTTATCTAGCAAAATGATTGGTTATTTTCAAACAAATTGATAATTTACATACTTTTTAACCTCAAATGCTCGTCTTGTCTCATCTCTGTGATGCGCATGCACACTCTGTGTAATCGGGGTCAGTACAGTTAGGGTGTGTCTAAAAACTCCATCTTGTTTTCGTCTTCAACTTCAAAATCATCCTACATCGCTGTTTACCTTTTTTTGTAGAGGCTGTTTGATCATCTTTGCACGTTCACTTTGTAAACACTGGGTTGGTATTTCTGCAGTGATGTAGGGCGATTTTAAAGTTGGAGGAGAAAATGAGATGGGAGTTTTTAGACATACCCTAACTGTCTTGAACCGGAATACACAGAGTATAAGCAGAGCTAGACAAGATGAGAGTTTGAGGTTAAAAAGTATGTAAATTGTAGTTTTTTTTGTTTGTTTTTTTCCAAAAATAACTGATCGTTTCACTAGATAAGACCCTTCTTCATCAGCTCGTTTAGAGCCCTTTGAAGCTGCATTTTGGAAGTTCAAACTCGGGGTCACCATAGAAGTCCACTATATGGAGAACAATCCTGAAATGTTTTCCTCAAAAAATATCATTTCTTTACAACTGAAGAAAGAAAGACATTAACATCTGTTTTTAGTGCCTTTAGGCCTAATTTTTAAGAAATACGGTATATCTTATCACCTACATGCCGATGATATTCAGATTTATTTACCGATCAGAGCTGGAGGATCAAGCACTAATCTATCCTTGGTATGTTGTCTAAAGGAGGTGACTAGCTGGTGAGAGCAAAACTGCCTGCAGTTAAATGTCTGAAATCATGGTTTTTGGGATGAACAAGGACGACAGTGGTTTGACTGATTTTTTAGGTACTCGGGAAACAAATGTAAAGCCTAAAATAAGAAATTTGGGTGTAATCTTTGACTCTGTCCTTATGTTTGACCATCAGGTTAAAAATGTGGTAAAAAATAGTTTTTATCAGTTAAGGACTATTGCAAAAATGAAATCCTTTTTGTCTGTTCCTGATCTAGAAACAGTGATTCATGCATTTATCTCATCTCGCATGGACCGTAATGCTCTTTATGGAGGAATAAGTCAATCTCTCATTTTAAAATTGCAGCTGGTTCAAAATGCTGCAGCGAGGCTCTTTACTGGTACTAAGAAAAGGGAGCATATTACACCTGTTTTGGAAAGGCTTCACTGGCTTCCTGTGAAATATCGAATACAGTACAAGGTGTTGTTGTTTGTTTATAAAGCTGTTGGCCCCGGAATATATCAAGGACTTGGTGCTTATGAACTCTGGTAGATCACAGAGGTCTTCTAATTGTCTACTGCTTTTCGTTCCGAGAACTCGTTTAAAAACTAAAGGGGATCGAGCTTTTTCAGTCGTTGGCCCTAGACTGTGGAACGCGCTTCCCCCTGATATTAGATCTGCCCCATCAGTTGTAGTAGAAAGGGCTATATAAATAAATGAGACTTGAGACTTGAGACTTGGATGACAAGGGGGTGAGTAGATTTCAGGACTTATTCAACTGGAGCATGCTGTGTTTATTTGCAGTCAGTGTGACGTGGCTGCAGCCGGAGAGCAAAGGGACGCCTCCTGCGCCGCGGCACGGTCATGTGATCACAGCCGTGGGCTCCAACATCTACATTCACGGAGGAATGGCAGGAGAGAAGTTTTACAACGACATGTTCCTACTCAGCACTGGTGCGGCAGCATGATTTCACAGATGATTATTAATAATATTATTCGTTATGCAATAAGAACATTTCACACACACGCACAAAGCATACTATTGAAGCATATGAAAACCAGTCTTAAGTAGCAATAGCCAAAAATACATTGTATGGGTCAAAATGATCGATGTTTTTTTTTTCATGCCAAGAATCATTAGGCTATTCCATGAAAATATCTAGTAAATAATCTACCTATATCTACCAATCCGTAAATATCTAGTAAATATATCAAAAACTAATGTTTGATTAGTAATATGCATTGCTAAGAACCTCATTTGGACAACTTTAAAGGCGATTTTCTCAATATTTAGATTTTTTGCTCCCTCAGATTACAGATTTGCCATTTTTTTTCTTATTTATTCAGCTTTTAGATGATGTATAAATCTAAAAAAAAAAAAAAAATGACCCTTATGGCTGGTTATGTTCTCCAGGGTTACATATCATATGTGACCCTGGAGCACAAAACCAGTCTTAAGTCGCTGGGGTATATTTGTAGCAATAGCCAAAAATACATTGTATGGGTCAAAATTATTGATTTTTCTTTTATGTCAAAAATCATTAGGAAATTAAGTAAAGATCATGTTACATTAAGATTTTTTGCAAAATTCCTACTGTAAACCTATCAAAATGTAATTTTTGATTAGTAATATGCATTGTTAAGAACTTAATTTGGACAACTTTAAAGGTGATTTTCTCAGCATTTTGATTTTTTTGCACCCTCAGATTCCAGATTTTCAAATAGATGTATCTCGGCCAAATATTGTCCTATCCTAAGAAACTATACATCAATAGAAAGCTTATTTATTGAGCTTTCATATGATGTATATATCTCAGTTTTGTAAAATGTAACCTTATGACTGGTTTTGTGGTCCAGGGTCACATATTTGTTACACCATAGAAAGCTCTAGGAAATAGAATTACTCAGTTTCTTGGAAATAAAGAAAGAAGCTGTTTTATTTAACAAAAAATACATTTTTGATTGCATTTATGACCAGAGAACTTTTGGTGCTCACTGAGTTTGTGCTGCTGTTTTCCAACCAAACTGATGTCACTTCCTGGAAGATGATGCCATTAAGGTTTTCTGAACAAAGAAAAAAAATACTTAAAGGACAGAAAGTGATGTTGAACATATTAGAACCTATAAACTGATCCAAATTAAACTCTTTATCCCACCATTTCATCTTTAATAATTAGAGTCTAATATTATATGTACAATATTACATGATCAACAGCTGAATTTTCAGCATCATTACTGCAGTCTTCAGTGTCACATGATCCTTCAGAAATCAATCTAATATGCTGATTTGCTGTTTAAGAAACATTTCTGATTATTATCGATGTTGAAAACAGTTTAGTCAATTTTTCAGGATTCTTATTGAATAGAAAGATCCAAAGATCAGCATTTATCTGAAATAAAAAGCTTTTTCATCATTATACACTATACCATTAAAAAGCTCAAAGTCAGTATAATTTATTTATTTACATTTTTAGGGGGAAAAAATATAGAAAGTAATAATTTTATTTAGCAAGGATGCTTTGAATTGCTCAAAAGTTATGATAAAGACATTTATAATGTTTCAAAAGATGTCTATTTCAGAGAAATGCCGTTCTTCTGAACTTTCTATTCATCAAGGAAACCTGTTAAAATTGTGCTTAGCTCTTTTCAACATACTATTTTTTTTTTTTTTGGAGCAGCAAATCAGCATATTAGAATGATTTCGGATGAATCATGTGACACTGAAGACTGCAGTAATGATGCTGAAAATTCAACTTTGATCACAAAAAATAAATTACATTTTAAAATATCTTCAAATAGAAAACAGTTATTTTAAATAATAAAAATATTTCACATTTTTGCTGTGCTTTGAATCAAATAAATGCAGACTTTGTGAGTAGAAGAGAGATTAAAAATCCTACTGTTCACAAACTTTTGACTGGTAGTGTATATTTTTAAGTAGAGACTCAAATGATCTTGTACACATTATTGTATTTCATTAATTACTTCTCTCATATTGTTTTAGAAACTATGAAATGGGAGAAGGTAAGAGCTAAAGGCGACATACCGCCAGGAGTCGCAGCTCATTCATCTGTAACCTTGGGGAAAAACATCTTCATCTTTGGAGGAATCACAGCAGACGGAGCCACAAACGCCATGTATACGTTTCAATGTGGTACGAACTCACACACTTACTATAACAGCTCAAGATTTGAATAAATATTCAATACACATCTTGATTGACATCATGCTGTCATACGGACAATCAACTGAGACTTCTAGGAAATAAAAGCACATTAAAATTAGTGTGATTTTAGCATCAGTATTCTTTTTAAGACTTCTTACAAAAGTGTTATTTTAGTATCATTGAGATACTTTTATAGTTTTAATAATATTTTGAGTCAATTTTTAATTTTAGAAACTTTGTGTTTTTTGTCATTTTTATTACATTTTTTAAAAATGTTGATATAGTTTTTTAAACTTTTGTTTCAGTTTTAATTTTTGTATATTTTATTTATTTCTAAATGAAAATGAGAAATTTTGCTTTGGAAAATAGCTGAAAATAATGTTTTTTATATTTAATTTTATTCCACTTTCATTTTAAGTAACAAAAAAAAATCTCTTTTATGTTTTTTGAAACTTTTTGTGTTTTCGTCTTTTTATAATTTTTTTTTTTTAAATGTTGATATAGTTTTTTAAACTTTTGTTTCAGTTTTAATTTTTATTTATTTTATTTATTTCTAAATGAAAATGAGAAATTTTGCTTTGGAAAGTAGCTGAAAAAGTAAGTTTAAGTTTATTTTATTTAATTTTATTTCTACTTCTACTTTAAGTAACAAAAATATCTTACGGTTTTTGAAACTTTTTTGTGTTTTTTATTTTTTAAATGTTAATACAGTCTTTTAAACTTGTTTCAGTTTTATTTTTTTTTTAAATAAAAATTAGGAATTTTGCTTTGGAAAATATCTGGAAAAAAGTAAGTTTAAATGTTTTTTTATGTTTAATTTATTTCAATTTTTTTTATATTTTATATCTAAAAAAAGTAAGTTTGTGTTTTTTTATATTTAATTTTATTCCACTTTTATTTTAAGTGACAAAAATATCTCTTATGGTTTTTGAAAAAAAAATTGTGTTTTTGTCTTTTTTATTACATTTTTGTTTTAATATTTTAGGTTTTAGTTTTATTTAGTATAAATATATTAACCCTAATTTACCCGAAAAAGCAAGCTGCACACATATAGAATCAGAACATCAGTATTTAAGTGATTTCTTACCTCTGCTTGCAGACAAACAGCGCTGGACACGGATGAAGTTTGATGGAGATCTTCCTCCCAGCAGACTGGATCACTCCATGTGTGTAGTGCCGTGGCGTGTGAAGACACCTGAAGAGTCATGTGACACAGACGTGGTGCACCTGTGCTTCATCTTCGGAGGAATGGACACTCAGGGCGTCATATTCAATGACTGCCTCGTAACAATGCTGACGTGAACGCTATCCTTTAATATTCAATAAACCTCTTACAACTACAACAGGTTTGACTTGCAGAAATTGTCAAAGAAATAATTTCCTGAAACTCTATTCAACCTGTGTCAGCGTTTTATAAAACCAGATTTTGTCATTGTTCACCATATATTTGCTAAAGGAGTCAATGACAAACAGGAATCTAGAAGAATTGATTGTTTGCTGAATTTATAGAAATGTAATTGTGCATTCATTTTGATTTGATTCAAAGTCGATTTGTTTTTTGTTTTTAAGTATTTTTAATACAGGGTTTCCAACTTTCAAAGTAAAAAAAAAAAAAAACTAAAAATACATAAAACAAAAAACAGATTAGGGTAGGAAAAAAAACTACTAAATTAAATAAATAACATTTAAGTAAATTAAAAAAAGTAAATACATAAATATTTAAAAACTTACAATTTAAAAATGTAGTATTTAAATCTTTAAAAAAAAATCAACTAAGGGGGAATAAACAACTAAGAAACAATTCATTTCACATTTTCTTAAAAAAAAAGGATGTAAATTCAAACTAAATCTAAGACTAAGCCTTAAATTAAAATAAAAAAGTAAATATTTAAAAATGTAATATTTAAAACTAAATCTTAAAAACAAATTAGGGTGGAAAAAAAAAAATTTCACTTAAAAAAGGTAAATATACATATGAAACAATTCATTTCACGTTTTCTTAAAAAAGGATGTCAATTCAAACTAAATCTAAGATTAAAGTAAGAAATGGCTTAAAATGTAGCAAAATGAAAAAGAAAAAAAAACTTAATTTAAAATGTTATATATATAGATTTAAATAAGTTGATGAAAACCATTAACTAAAAAAAATAAATAAACATCATGTTTTACCTTTATGTTGTAAGCATTAACCAACAGAGAATATGAACATGCAAAAAAAAAAAAAAAATTTTATATCAAGACTTTTAAGTTTCAAAAATTGTAATTCTATTTATTCATTTAGAAATTAAATGTAAAAATAAAAACTAAAAATAAATATAAAAAAAGAAATTTAAAATTAAACTAAAACAGAATGTGAACATGCAAAAAAAAGCTTGAAAAAGTTTAAAAATTGTATTTATTCATTCATTTAGAAATAAAAAAAACTAAAAATAAACAAAAACTAAAAGAAATTGAAAACAGTAATAGTTGTAGCATTAAATCTTTAATAAATTGTTTAAAAGAAAGCACCGTATCCCCATCAGACCATATTACAATTTCATCTAATATTTATATATACTTCTTATACATGAATTGTTTACATTTCATTGGCATTTAAACCTCAAAAGAGACGCAAACAACGGCTCTCATTTTGTATCAAACCTTTATTTTGTAATTGTGGTAGAAATGTCTTCTACAGTTGCCAGATTTCAATAAATAACTTTGAGCATGTGACATGACGTTTACCCAGAAACCCCTGACCCTGAGCACCTCCCTCCCGCTAATCGCCCCTCACAGAACTGCCTGAGAACAGCAGCATCGAGCCTCAAACCGGGCTGACAAAATCTCCACCGGAGTGAAGAGAAAATAAAGACAACAAACGCAACTCTCTAACGCTTCCCACAAGTCTTTCCCGAAGAGATTCGAGGCTTTACGTTCACCCGTCTCGTATAAAATGTCCATCGTGTTCAATATGTACACCTAGAGAGGCGAGGGCATTGTTGCGACTGAAACAGAGTCCGGACGCTCTACAACTCGTCCTTGTCGGCCTGATCTTCGCCCTCCTCCGGCGGTGGGCCGCCCGCGCTGCCGTAAAGCTTGCTTACGATGGGCTGCACGATTTCCTCCAGCTCTTTCTTCTTGGCCTGGAACTCTTCAAGATCTGCCTCCTGATGAGACTCCAGCCACTCAATCTTCTCCTCGACGGCCTTCTCGATGGCCTCCTTGTCTTCAGATGACAGTTTGCCGCCCAGCTTCTCTTTGTCCCCGATCTGGTTCTTCAGGGAGTAAGCATAGCTCTCCAGTTCGTTGCGGGCATCAATGCGCTCCTTCAGCTTCTTGTCTTCGTCGGCGAATCGCTCAGCCTCGGTCACCATGCGCTCGATGTCTTCGGGTGTCAGTCGGTTCTGGTCGTTGGTGATGGTGATCTTGTTCTTGTTGCCAGTGCCCTTGTCTTCAGCCGTGACGCGCAGGATGCCGTTCACATCGATCTCGAAGGTGACTTCGATCTGAGGGACGCCGCGGGGAGCCGGAGGGATGCCGGTCAGGTCAAAGGTGCCCAGGAGGTGGTTATCCTTGGTCAGTGGACGCTCACCTGGAAACGAAGATTAAGGAGGAGTGAAAAACTAGAAATGGCCTAAAATGTAACAAAGTTGGGGAACATAACTTTGTTTTCTTAAAGGAAATAAATTACAACCAAATCTGAGACTTAAATCTACGGAAAAAAAAAAAAAAAAAAAAAAAAAAAAAAAAAGTAGAAATAGATAAATATTTAACACTGTTATATTTAAAGCTAACAAATTAGGAAGAAAATTTCACTTAAAAAAAAAGAAATACTTAGAAATGTAATATTTAAAAAGAAAAAAAGAAATTTAACGTTTTCTTAAAAAAGGATGTCAATTCAAACTAAATCTAAGACTTAAATTGGTAAAAAAAAAAAAAAAAAAAAAAAAATAAATATTTTAAAATGTAATATTTAAAAAAAAAATAAAAATACTAATTGGGGTATTAGTATTTGTCAATGTATGTCACTTAAAATGTAAATATAGATAAGTATTAAAATAATTATATTTAAATTAAACCTAAAAACAACAATGCATTTCATATTTCTCAAAAAAAAATATTTAAAGATGTAATATTTAAATCTTAAGAAAATAGAGTGGGAATGATTACTTTTTTTTTATTAAAAAAGGGAAGTAAATTCAAACTAAATCTAAGACTAAAGTGAGAAATGGCTTAAAATGTAGCAAAAAAATAAAAAGAGAATCCTAAATGAAATCTATCCATCTAAACGTTAAGAAATTTTATATTTAAATCCAAATCATTACGATTCTTTTCACGAGACATGAGTGAATTGAATAAAAGAGGGATCATAAATGTAAATGTAATTGAGTAAGATGAAGTAAACGGAGTCAGTTTTTGACGCTTACCTTCATAAACCTTGATGGTCACAGTTGGCTGGTTGTCGGAAGCGGTGGAGAAGATCTGGGATTTCTTGGTGGGTACAACGGTGTTCCTGGGAATGAGTTTGGTCATCACTCCTCCAACCGTCTCAATGCCCAGGGTCAGAGGGCAAACGTCCAGAAGCACCAGGTCACCTGTTCAACACATTTCAATCAGTAACCATCTCACAAGAGACCAGCATTACATTTAGAAGGTTGTAGATGGACTCACCAGTGTCCTCTTCTCCTGACAGGACTCCAGCCTGAACAGCAGCTCCGTAAGCCACGGCCTCATCGGGGTTGATTCCTCTGGACGGCTCCTTGCCGTTGAAGAACTCCTTCACCAGCTGCTGGATCTTGGGAATACGAGTGGAGCCGCCGACCAGGACGATCTCGTCGATGTCAGGCTTCTTCAGGTCAGAGTCTTCCAGAACCTTCTGCACTGGTTTCATGGTGGAGCGGAACAAGTCCTGAGAGGAGAAAAAAAAAAAAAAAAAAAAAAAGTCACAAGTTAGTTATTTTCAAAGCATTTATTTCAGTTGTAGTTTAAGGTTTCATTGGTAAAGCAAAGTTTCTCTTACCATGTTGAGCTCCTCAAACTTGGCGCGGGTCAGTGTCTCAGAGAAGTCTTCACCCTCGAAGAAGGACTCGATCTCGATGCGGGCCTGATGTTGAGCAGACAGCGCTCTCTTGGCCTTCTCCACCTCACGACGCAGTTTCTGCACGGCACGGTTGTCCTTGCGCACGTCTTTGCCGGTCTTCTTCTTGTAGAGCTTGATGAAGTGCTCCATGACGCGCTGATCGAAGTCTTCACCGCCCAGGTGAGTGTCTCCATTGGTGGCCACCACCTCGAAGACGCCGTTATCGATGGTCAGCAGAGAAACGTCAAAGGTGCCGCCACCGAGATCAAACACCAGGATGTTCTTCTCACCGTCTTTCTTGTCCAGACCGTAAGCGATGGCAGCGGCGGTTCTGAGGAGAGCAACAAGATGTTCATCAGGGTTATTGGTCAACAAAAGAACAAGATACCTTTGAGAAAGCAACCTGTTTGAAACATAGGAGTAATTGAATACTTACGGCTCATTGATGATTCTCATGACGTTCAGACCGGCGATGGTTCCTGCATCTTTGGTGGCCTGGCGCTGGGCGTCATTGAAATAAGCGGGAACAGTGACCACAGCATGTGTGACCTTCAGAAGAGCAGAAACGGATCAGACGTTGAGTTTTACCACAGCGCAACAGAGATTAGATGTTTTCTTTGTGTTAAACTCAAAACCCTACCTTCTTTCCAAGGTAGGCCTCTGCAGTCTCCTTCATTTTGGTCAGAACCATAGCAGAGATTTCCTCAGGGGCGAAAGTCTTCATCTGACCTGATCCGATGTCCAGCTGGATGTGAGGCTTGTTCTTCTTCTCAATAACCTGGAAGAGATGCAACAGGTGTTTAGTGTCCATTCCCTTTTGAAGTCAAAGGCATGTATAGTTTAAATACAGTTCAAACATAGTCTGACAGATGTGTGTACCTTAAAGGGAAAGTATTTAATGTCCTGCTGCACGGCTGAGTCGCCCCATGTGCGGCCGATCAACCTCTTGGCGTCAAAGACGGTGTTCTCAGGGTTGGAGGTCAGCTGGTTCTTTGCAGCATCTCCAATGAGACGCTCACCTTCGGTGGTGAAGGCCACGTATGATGGAGTGATGCGGTTTCCCTGGTCATTAGCGATGATCTCCACACGGCCGTTCTTGAACACTCCAACACTGGAACAAAAATTAAATAGTATAAGGACAAACTCATATGTAAATTAGAAATAGAGAAATGTTTTAAACCTCAGGATTACTAGATTCATTTTAAGTATGTTTTTTTTATGTATTTATGCATATATATATATATATATATATATATAGCATTTTATTAAATTATGTTAAAATAAAAGAAATATTTTAAAGTAATTAAAATAATATTAAATATCAATAATAAAATAAAGTATAATATAGAATATTGAAAATATAAAATTATAAAAAAAAAAAAAAAAAATTACAAAATATATAAATTATACATAAAATACAATAATATTAAATCTAAAAACATAAAGACACTTTTTATTGTCTTGAAAATTAATTTTTATGGCCCTGGGAAACAATCAATCAAAACTCATTCTCACCATGAGTAGGTTGTCCCAAGGTCTATTCCAACCACTGTCCCAACACTTTCCTTCTTGTCGTCCTCTTCGGCAAACACGCTGCCGGCCACCAGCAGGAACAGGCAAAGCAATCGCATTTTGATGTTGATCTTGTGTCAAATCTACACTGATTTCTGTAAAGAGAACATTAGAAATAAAGGTCACAGGTCAGGGCAGGTACATAATGAAGCACACGTCACTCATTGTATGCACAGAGGGCTATTATAAAGCAATGCATCTTCATGCAAAAACTAATTATGTTTTGGATAGTTAAAAAAAATGGCATGCATTGAGTTCAGCTGCAAATGCATTTTAAGTTGTTCAAATATGTAACCCTGGATCACAAAACCAGTCATAAGTAGCTCAGGTGTACTTGCAGCAATGGCAAAATGATCAATTTTATGCCCAAAATCATTAGGATATTAAGCAAAGATCAAAATGTAATTTTTGATTAGTATTAGAAATATAAATTGCTTAGAACTTTATCTGAACAACTTTAAAGGCGATTTTCTCAAGATTTAGATTTATTTTGCACCCTCAGATTCCAGAATAGTTTAATACTCTCAAATAGTTGTATCTCGACCAAATATTGTCCTATTCTAACAAACCATACATCAATGGAAGATGATGTATAAATCTCCATTTCAAAACTGGTTTTGTGGCCCATGGTCACATATTTTAAAAAATAAAAAGTGAAAACACTACATACATATTTACTAAAGGCCAAGTAGCAAAACAATGGCCACAATTCGACTAAAAAAAATATAAAGTAGTCATTCACTAAACCATAATCTGTACTAGTCAAAAGTAACTAGTCTCCAGTTCAACCTCGTGGGTGCTGATTCACTGATCATCAAATGTTAATTTTGAGTATTTACCTCAAATATGAATATTATGATATAACGTACATCTGAAAGACAATTAATAATTGATAGATAAATAAATACAAACCGATTTAAGATAAAAACATTGATTTATTTTTGTCTTACCGGTTACTATCGAATGAATGAACATTACAAGCAGCAAACAAGACTTAGCGTTACTTATAAACTTTTTGTACATTTATACTTACAAATATATATGTTTTAATCTACCAATTTACGCAACCGTTTTTCCGCCATTTCTCGAGACTATCCAGTCAAATCCGTTAGAACCCGTTCGGTTGATACTGACAGCTTTTTAAAATATATATCGATTAAATTCAGAATTTAAATAAAGTATAGTTCTTACCTGATGACTGTAGTAATAAGCAGTAATGTCAAGGGCGTGGATGCTGTCTGTCTCTCTCGTGTCTTTCTCTCTTAGTGTGTTTCTCGTGTTTTCTCTGAGTCTCAACTGTAACTCATGGCGCTGCGCTCGCCTGTATATAAGCCGTCACCGCTTCCCCGTCGTGGAGCCTCGCCATTGGTCGGAGAGCAGCTCGTTGGAAGACGCTGATTGGCTAAGCCCTGCACGCTGGCTGATGCTGATTTGCACACGTACTGGTGGCGGAAACGTCATGAGATGAGGCGAACTGTAACGATCTGATTGGTTCACGTCAGTGTCAGTCTGTGAAGATTCTGGATGGGGGAGGGGCGATGAGCGGTGCTGCATTTAAACCAGGCCAAGAAATCGGAATATTGTGTTGAAACTTATGATAAAACAGTCATTTTATGCGCTTATAATGTTTTATAACTTACACATAACATCTGTTTTACACAGGAAGTGACTCTTCTATTGTTCAAACGAAGCTGCTGCTATTAGGTTTGAATATATGAAGAGTAAAATCAATTTTCTGTTGAGGAAAATTGAATATTGTGTATATAAGCGACTGTCTGTGCTTACTCCTGCTTTTCACATGTCTAATTTCCAAATAAATTAATGATGCATATAATTTTGTATTTATAAATACACTTCTGACAATGACACCATTTACCAGTCACTATAATATTAAAGTAATATGCTTATTTAACTGATACAGTGCAAATAAATAGCCACTGAGGGTCAATTAAGAATCAGATAAACGTATGAGTGCCAAATGCAGGCATTAATACTGTGTATATGGCACATTCACAATGGTATTGTTGTGGTTTGGTGACTCATTAGCAGAGTCTTAACGAAACTGTCTGCATGCAAACAACAAATGATCAGCTGTCATGTAAAGATGCAAAGATAAGGAACAGTCTGGCAGTGGTTTTCAGTATGATTCAATTTCTTAATCTACTGTGTTAGATGTAATGCAATAAGGTTATTCTGGCATATTATTGATTGCTTAATTTAAATTCTGTATGCTTGAGTGTTATTTTTTTTGGTGTCTTACATTTACTAACAGTGCTAATGAATTACAGGTAAGGTGATCATACACTTTTCAAAATAAAGGTTCTTCACGATGCCACTTTTTTGTCTAAATGGTTACATAAAGAACCTCAAACATCTGAAGAACTGAAGAACCTTTCTGTTTCACAAAAGGTTATTTGTGGCAATCTTCAGATTATAAAAGTGTAAGAAAGAGATGGTTCCTTAAAGAACTTTTGACTGAATGGTACTCTGTTGAACCAAAAATGGTTCTTCTATGGCATCGCTTGAAGAACCTTTTGAAGCACTTTTATTTTTAAGAGTGTAGTATCATCATGTCATGCCATTGGATATTAGTGTGTGGAAATAATTTTGATGTTCAACCATTGGTGTAAGGTAAAATATTATTTCAATCTGGATATTTTTTATGATAAAATACTTCCATGGACAATCCCAGCAGAGAAACATGGGAAAAAGTATCTCGTTCAAGGTCCCAAAAGCGATACGGTTGTAACAGAGTCTTTTAGTAACTCAACATTACTGAGGACTTTCATTACAAAATGAGTTTAGGATGTTCAACAGATCAATAGAAGGAAGAGGAAGTTCAGTAGTGAAAAAAGAGATTTGTAGGGCCTCTATGTTGTGTCATACTTACCAATGTCATTTAGACACCAACAGTGATTTGAAAGTCTAAATCCATCAGAAATGATTGGATGGCATTTTTGAACTTGTGATTTATTGCAATAACGAAAAGGTTTGTTTATTGCACAGCACTGAGCCCAGATATTGACCATAGCGGAAATGTCAGAAACTTGATCTTCTGGCAAATAAAGCTTCAACTGATGAGTCCTTTTTCTGATGTTTAACCTTTTTTAGCCAGAAATTGAGGCCATGAAATACTGAGAATATCTGTGTTATGTCTAACATTCACAATATAGCACAAGCCAAAGTTTCACTGCATGTCCCAATTGTGTCATTTTATGTTTTGGGTCAATTTGACCCCCATTTGGTTTCAAATTGCCTAAATACTGGTATAATTATTTATTTCTGGTTGAAGTTTGTTGCATATTTCTCATTTAGGGTCATGAATGTGTTTTGGAAAGGCTGTACAGATTTTGTTACTCCTGTTTTGTTGATTTTCAAATGGCTCCAAATACTGGTGGTTATATTGATTTCTTCTTGAATAAAAATGAAAATAAAACACACAAACACAGACAGTGATTCATAAAAATACAATCCTGATTAAAATATTTATTTATTTTTTATCCTCTTCTGCTCACCAATACTACATTTATTTGTTCAGAAATACAGTGGAAACAGTAAAGATGTGAGATATTATTACAATTTAACTGTTTCTATGTGAATATCTGTTAAAATGTAATTGATTGCTGTGATCAAAGAGTATTTTAAGCATCATTACTCCAGTTTTTAGTGTCACATATTCTTTCAGAAATCACTTTAAATAATCAATTATGAATATATTCTGTTCTTTTGAACCTCGTTTATAAGAGAATCCTGAAAAAAGTACATTTGTACAATATATTGTAATTATTGTTATACAATAAAATAGAATGGTTATTTTAAATGGCAATAATATTTCACAACAGGAGCAGAAGGGAAAAAATCTTAAATATACAAAAAAATTTTGACTGATGATGCATTACACCAAAAATAAATAAAATTATTTCAATCTACGATGACTTTAACCATACAAACTCTTTTACCGGTTTGTTAACCTTGTCACCAATGTCATTAACCTTCATCATTTAACCTTACATACCATCAAAATAAAACTATACAAAACAAAAAATATATATATATATATTGTATCTGTTGCACACATTGTATGCATGTTTTAGCATGTACAATTTTTTTACAATATTTCAAAACTTTAAGTTTTGTTGAGTTTGTCATTTTAAAAAAATCACTTTTATATTAATAGTTATTTTCCAGTTGTAGTAGTAATTTAGTAATGAATAAAAACTATAATAAAAAGCATTTTAAAAATTAAGTGGAAATTAAAAATAAAACCATGTTTATGTATTCATATGTATTATGTTTCATTTATTTTTTTAAAGCACTCTATCAATCACCCAAATGCATGAGTTATTTAACAAAAATTAACTGATTAGATTTATGCATAGATTTTATTTTAGTTTACGATTTTGTGTTTTCTATTTGACTACAGCAGACAGTTTAGTAGGTTTCAAAGAAAGACAATCTTACTGTATTTTGAAATTTTTTATTCTCATTTTAGTCAACCCAGTATTATAAAACAAATGCCATTCAAGCTGACAAGCAGTCATCTGTAATAAAGCAAGGTAGCACTGAGGCAAATAGAAAAATATACATATTACTACATAAAATAATATTCCTTGATTTCTTAAAACTTTTGCAAACATAAAACTGTTAAATAAAATAAAAACATATAAACGATAGGACAATTACAATAGACAAAATATTTAAAAGTTTTAAATAAATAGTTTTAAATACTGCAGCAATTCAATAATCAAATATAAAAATAAAATACAGTATAGTCTTCACTGTATGAACTACATATGAATCGATTAGTAATAAAAGATTCCAAAGTGATTCAGTGAGGAGACAAAGTGAAAGGGTACAAGAACTGAGCCCTGAGGCACCCCAATAGCGAGATATTGCGACTAGTACACCTCACCCTTACAAAATACTTTGAAGAACCTATCTCAAAACCACTCAGAGTCAAACCACTGGAGAATATATGCAGTGTTGGGGAAAGTTACTTGTAAAAGTAATGCATTACAATATTGGGTTACTCCCTAAAAAGTAACTTTTGATGGAAAGTAATGCGTTATGTTACTTTTGCGTTACTTTTTAAATCTGGGCAGGGCTCGCTTGTTTTTTCTTAATATAAAAAGTTTTATTTTTGTCAAATGTAAAAGCCTTTTCACACCAAAAGCCTCAGGCTTAGAGAAAAGTAAATTGATGTCTGTACAGTAGACCAAAAAAAACAAAATGTCAACACTACAGCAATAAAAAAGGAAAGTCATTTTTGCTTATTAGTACGGATGAATTGGATCATCGAAGGTCGGCAGCAAAGACATCAGTTAACAAAATGGGATTAAATAAATAAAGGCTATTTGTATTATCTAACATATTTAATTATTACAGTTTGCCTTGAATTTCACTGTTTTTATCGTTTTGAAGGACACTGTATCTGTTTTTTTAGTGAGTGAGATGAATGAATGCATGTACTAAAGGAACATCTTACTCGCAATTTCTCTCAACATGGGGACAGGAGAGCTTTTAATCAATAAATGGGGAGAAAAGTAACTGGTGTTACTTATTTGAAAAAGTAACTCAGATATTTTCTTGTCAATTAAAAAGTAATGCGTTACTTTACTAGTTCCTTAGAAAAAGTCATATTATTACGTAACGTGCATTACTTGTATTACGTTACCCCCAACACTGGATATATGTACACCGTAGCCGCTTTTAGAGAGTAGGGTTGTGACGATGAGTAAATTTCCCCACCGGTTAATCGGCACGTGACAACACCGGTAATACCGGTATCACCGTGGGGGTGGGGGTTTGCTCTTTTTTCTGCTTTTAAATAGCTTATAAATGCGTGCGTATTATACTTTCACTTTCAGTTTTGCGAAACATGCTTAACTTTTACGCTGTTTATTATATGTACGCGCGAGCTCCTCACGTGATAAATGAAATATGACGCATTGCAGCTATGTTCAGTTTTTAATTATATTGCATGCTCTCGTCTTAAGTTAATTATTTACAATGATATTTTCCATTCAATTCAGATAAATATTTAATAAATAACGAATACTTAAAAAAAAAAAAAAAAAGTGGAGACGGTGTCACGGTGGAAAAGTGATGTCACCGGTGTTGCGTCTTAAAACCGGTAACACCGTCAACACCGTCTATCGTGGCAAGCCTATTAGAGAGAAGGGTGTTAACATTACTAGAAAGAGGGTCTGAATTATTTACAACTCGACTTTATCGCCCTTCTCTGGCGATGGGCCGTCTGTGCTGCCGTAAAGCTTGCTTACGATGGGCTGCACGACTTCCTCCAGCTCTTTCTTCTTGGCCTGGAAGTCCTCAAGATCTGCCTCCTGATGAGACTCCAGCCACTCAGTCTTCTCTTCGATGGCCTTCTCGATGGCCTCCTTGTCTTCAGATGACAGTTTGCCGCCCAGCTTCTCTTTGTCTCCGATCTGGTTCTTCAGGGAGTAAGCGTAGCTCTCCAGTTCATTCCGGGCATCAATGCGCTCCTTCAGCTTCTTGTCTTCCTCTGCGAATCGCTCAGCCTCGGTCACCATGCGCTCGATGTCTTCGGGTGTCAGTCGGTTCTGGTCGTTGGTGATGGTGATCTTGTTCTTGTTGCCAGTGCCCTTGTCTTCAGCCGTGACGCTCAGGATGGCGTTTACATCGACTTCGAAGGTGACTTCGATCTGAGGGACGCCGCGGGGAGCCGGAGGGATGCCGGTCAGGTCAAAGGTGCCCAGGAGGTGGTTATCCTTGGTCAGTGGACGCTCACCTGGAAACATGAAGATTAAAGAGGAGTGAAAAAAATTTTAACGGCTTGTGATGAAGCAAAAACAAAAAGGGTTTCTTTAAGTGGAGACACTGCAGGCAAAAATGCTGTTTTTTCATGCACCTATAAAGTTTGAGATGTTGTGCTTTTTGGTTTTTCATAGTGTTTTTTCAGACTAGTTGAAAGAAAACATCCGATAAACACTGGTAAGTCTTTCTCTTATAGCACTTTATCTATTTGTGTCAATAGATTTCAATTACAATCCATATTTTAAAGGCCATTTTCTAAAAATGAGTTGTTTCTCCTACACTGAGCCATAGTTCTCCACTTCAGTAACACTTACACACACCAAACTTTACATTTTTATTGCTGACTATATTCTGAAGGTTTTTACAGAGGGATTTGTTCATATATAATTTGCTTGATTTTATATATTTTATTCCCCAAAAACAGGTAAAAATATATAGTTTCCTGGCTGTTCTAAGTTTTTTTTTTTTTTTTGACGAAATGAGATTCTGTAAAAATGTTTGACTCTAATGTCAAAAAAATTAAACAAGAATTTTTAAACTGACTTCATCCAGTGTTTTGTACAAGAAATAAGTGCTAATTTGCAAACATTACATTTAATAATATCTAATTTGCATATTTAAACCTAACATTTTTGAAAACTTGTAATGCAAAAAATGTTTGCAATTATCAATGTAATCAATCAACTGAGTAAGTAAGGTAATAACTATTAGTTTTTTTTTTTTACCCTATTCACCTGCAGTGTCTCGCTTTAACCTCTTAACTCTCACTTAAGTTTACTTCACTATTTTAAAAATAAATCCTAATCTAATCAAGACCAACTATATATCGTTGGAAGGGTCTAAGATTCCAAAATAGGTATTTTTTGTGTAGTTTTGTGTTGCAAATTATATAGGAAAAGTAATAGCTTAATTTATGACAAGAGTGCACCTAAAAAAAATCTACTTTGTTGCATTTTTCCCTAAATCATAAGAAATCAGTTGAAAATGTAAAACCTCAAAATTCATCCTTTGAAAACCATTTTAAAATCAGACATTGCATTACCACGGAAAATGTACATCAAAATCATATTACAAAATAGATGCACTGGATAGTTAATTTTCATGACAGTTAAAGGGTTAAAGGTATCTCCATAAAAAAAAAACAAAAAAAAAACAGATAAATTATATTGTTCCGTTCATTTGGAATAGTAATAATAATCGACAAATTGAATAAAATATTAAATATAGAAAATGCAAAAAAACTCTAAAAGTTTGATTTATTGATATTGAGTTAAATAAAAAAATATATACAAGTATAATATAAATATATGTAAAATATACATATTAAATAAATATTTACATATTAAAAAAACTTGAACTGAGCTGAATAAAAATGGGATCATAAATGTAATTGAGTAAAATGAAGTAAACTGAGATTTTGACTGTTTATTACCTTCATAAACCTTGATGGTCACAGTTGGCTGGTTGTCGGAAGCGGTGGAGAAGATCTGGGATTTCTTGGTGGGCACAACGGTGTTCCTGGAAATGAGTTTGGTCATCACTCCTCCAACCGTCTCAATGCCCAGGGTCAACGAACAAACGTCCAGAATCACCATCTTACCTGTTTTATACATTTCAGTCATTAAGCCTCTGGCAAGAGACCTAGCAAGTTAAACAAGAACATATTGCCCAATTCTAGACCTGTCATTTATTAAAGGTTGCAGATGGACTCACCGGTTTGCTCTTCTCCTGACAGGACTCCAGCCTGAACAGCAGCTCCGTAAGCCACGGCCTCATCGGGGTTGATTCCTCTGGACGGCTCCTTACCGTTGAAGAACTCCTTCACCAGCTGCTGGATCTTGGGAATACGAGTGGAGCCGCCGACCAGGACGATCTCATCGATGTCAGACTTCTTCAGGTCAGAGTCTTCCAGAACCTTCTGCACTGGTTTCATGGTGGAGCGGAACAAGTCCTGCGAGGAAAATGCAAGACATTGGTTATTTTCAAAGCGTTTATTTCAGTTGTAGTTTTGATAAGGTTTCATTGGTAAAGCAAAGTTTCTCTTACCATGTTGAGCTCCTCAAACTTGGCGCGGGTCAGCGTCTCAGAGAAGTCTTCACCCTCGAAGAAGGACTCGATCTCGATGCGGGCCTGATGTTGAGCAGACAGCGCTCTCTTGGCCTTCTCCACCTCACGACGCAGTTTCTGCACGGCACGGTTGTCCTTGTGCACGTCTTTGCCGGTCTTCTTCTTGAAGAGCTTGATGAAGTGCTCCATGACGCGCTGATCGAAGTCTTCGCCACCCAGGTGAGTGTCTCCATTGGTGGCCACCACCTCGAAGACGCCGTTATCGATGGTCAGCAGAGAAACGTCAAAGGTGCCGCCGCCGAGATCAAACACCAGGATGTTCTTCTCACCGTCTTTCTTGTCCAGACCGTAAGCGATGGCAGCGGCGGTTCTGAGGAGAGCAACAAGATGTTCATCAGGGTTATTGGTCAACAAAAGAACAAGATACCTTTGAGAAAGCAACCTGTTTGAAACATAGGAGTAATTCAATGCTTACGGCTCATTGATGATTCTCATGACGTTCAGACCGGCGATGGTTCCCGCATCTTTGGTGGCCTGGCGCTGGGCGTCATTGAAATAAGCGGGAACAGTGACCACAGCATGTGTGACCTTTAGAAGAGCAGAAACGGGTCAGATGCTGAGATTACAGTGCCTTGCAAAAGTATTCATACCCCTTTATTTTTTTCACATTTTGTTTTGTTGCAGCATTATGTTTAAAAAAATGTTTTTTTTTCCACATCAATCTACACCTCATACACCATAATGGCAAAGCACAAAACAGGTTTGTAACAACTTTGCAAATTTATTAGAAATAAAAAACTGAAAAGATCACGTTGCATAAGTATTTTCTGGGACACTCAACATTTATCTCAGGAGCATTCATATCGCTTCTAGATGTTCCTACACTTGGAGTGGAGTTAAACTGTGGCAAATTCATTTGAATGAGTCTGATTTAGAAAGACACACACCTCTCAGAAAAGGTCTAACAGCTGAAAATGCAGATCAGAGCAAAAACCAAGATAACTGCCTGTAGAGCTCAGTGACAGACTTGCGTTAAGGCGATGATCTAGAGAAGAGTTCAGAAACAAATCTGCTGCATTGAAGGTTGACAGAAGCATTCTCCATAATGGAAGACGACTGGAACAACTAGGACTCTAGAAAATGTCCAAGCTGACAGAGATGGAGAGGTGAAAAGGTGAGGCAAAGAATGGCAGATAATTGCCAAATGCAGATGTGCAAAGATGCTCACATCAGACCCAAAAACACTTGAGGCTGTAAATGTGCTTCAACTATGGACTGAGTTAAGGGTATGAATACTTATGCAATGTACTTACTTCAGTGTTTTATTTTTAATAAATGTGTAAAATTAGCAAATCTGGTTTTTGCTTTGTCATTATTATGGTGTATCGAGTGTAAATTGATGTGGGGGAAAACTAATTTAAAGCAGTTTAACATAATGCTGCAACAAAACAAAATGTGACAAAAATGAAGGGGCATGAATACATTTGCAAGGCACTGTAGATGTTTTCTTGGTGTTGAAGAGTCAAAGCTTTACCTTCTCTCCCAGGTAGGCCTCCGCAGTCTCCTTCATTTTAGTCAGAACCATAGCAGAGATTTCCTCAGGGGTGAAAGTCTTCATCTGACCTGATCCGATGTCCAGCTGGATGTGAGGCTTCTTGTTCTTCTCAATAACCTGGAAGAGATGCAGCCGGTGTTAAGCATTTATTATCCATTGAAGACAAAGATATGCAGCACTGACAATTCAAATACAGATGTGTGTACCTTAAAAGGCAGGTATTTAATATCCTGTTGCACAGTTGAGTCATCCCATGTGCGGCCGATCAACCTCTTGGCGTCAAAGACGGTGTTTTCAGGGTTAGAGGTCAGCTGGTTCTTCGCTGCGTCTCCAATGAGACGCTCACCTTCGGAGGTGAAGGCCATGTATGATGGAGTGATGCGGTTTCCCTGGTCATTAGCGATGATCTCCACACGGCCGTTCTTGAACACTCCAACACTGGAACAAAAATTAAATAAGAACACAAATAATGTTCAATTCAAAATCATACTATAGAAATGTTTTAAACCTTAGACACATAAATAAACAAATGGAAATAAAGATATATTCATGTATATATAAAATTAAATATATATATAATCAAAATAAATATATAAATAAATTATAAAAACACACATTTTAATGACCCTGTATATGAATCCTAACTCATTCTCACCATGAGTAGGTCGTCCCGAGGTCTATTCCAATCACTGTCCCAACACTTTCCTTCTTGTCGTCCTCTTCGGCAAACACACTGCCGGCCACCAGCAGGAACAGGCAAAGCAATCGCATTTTGATGTTGATCTTGTGTCAAATCTACACTGATTTCTGTAAAGAGTACTTTAAAAAATAAAGATCACATGTCAGGACAGGTATAAAATGAAGCACATGTCAATGCATCTTCATGCAAAAACTAATTACCTGTTTTTTGTGTTTTAGATAGTTTAACCATAAACGGTATTCAATGCATTGAGTTCAGCTGCAAATGCATTACAAGTTTTTTTTTTTTTTTTTTTTTACATATAATTAATATTTTTATTTTAAATAAAAAGAATTTGAGTATAGGTCAAATCATAAAAACAAAAAGTGTAATACCGCTTTAAATTTTTTTTTTTTTTTTAAAGTGTAAAAGTTGTGTTTAATTTAATTGCATTATTGTTTTTGTTTTTCAGAGCAAAAAATAAATGTCATACATTTTTCCCCAATTTACAGCATACACCCACTAAAACGTCATTCAGTGTAACATATCAGGCATATTTACAACAAAAATCAATTTATGACATTAAAAGATGATTTACTTTCACCCCAAATACTAATTAGTTTTGAAAGAATGTTTCAGTAAGAATTTCACTGCAAAAAATGATTTTCTTACTTAGATTTTTTGTCTTGTTTCCAGCCAAAATATCTAAAAATTCTTAAATCAAAGAAGGATTTTCTAGACGAGTAAAAATTATTGTCTTGTTTTTAGAAAAAAATAATTCAAAATTAGGTGTTTTTGCTTGAAACAAGCAAAATAATCTGCCAATGGGGTAAGAAAAATAATCTTGTTTTCTGTTTGAAAAAAGATTTTTTTCTTGCCTCATTGGCAGATTATTTTGCTTGTTCTAACCAAAAAAAATCACTTCATTTTGGTTTGTTTTTCTGAAAACAAGAAAATAATTTTTACTCATCTAGAAAATCCATCTTGGTTTAAGAATTGTCAGATATTTTGGCTGGAAACAAGACAGAAAATCTAAGCAAGAAAAGCATTTTTTGCAGTGTTGTGACTCATTTAAAACACAATAAAATTGAATATGCTCTCTTATTCTTTTATATATTTTCAAGTCAGAATAAGCATGTTGTTTGAATTTTTATATATATATACACTGTTACACTGAATGATAATGTAACATTATTTCAACCAAAGTTTGACATTTTATTCTCCAAAACCTTAAAAGTAGACACTTTACTTACATTGAATGTGTTTTCTATGGACATAAAATCACTTTTGTAAATTTCTTAACGTCGTTGACCCATATGCAAAACATTTAGTTTAATTAAAACTTAAACCTTGTATAAGATTAAAAAAAAAAAATTCTTACCATTTTTCTTACTATCTTGAACATTACAACGCAAATAAGACACTTTTTTATTGCATTTACATACACGTTCTATTATATTTACGTATATATTTTTAATATACCAACTTAAGCAACTGTTTCTCTCAACAGTTATAACAGGTTAATGTTATCTTTGAAGTTTTTGCAATATAAATCAATTAAATTAAGAGTTTAAAGGAGATATAGCCTAATTCTTACCTGATGTGATCTGAACTGTAGAAATACGCAGTAATCTCAAAGGCGTGGGTCTCTCTCGTGTCTTTCTCTCTTCTGTCTGTGTTTCTCATGTTTTCTCTCATGGAGATGCGCTCTCCTGTATTTAAGCCGGTCTCCGCTTCTATTCTCACTCGTGAAGCTTCGCCATTCGTCGGAGAGCGGCTCGGTGGTGGCCGCTGATTGGCCGAGCGCCGCACCCTGATTGATTCTGATTTGCACACGCGCTTCTATCAGACGAGGCGTAGTCTTAACTATTTCATTGGTTTGCATCAGTTAGGGCTTTTTATGATATTAAATTAAATATCGAAATTGACAACCCCATCATAATCTGGCTAAAAAATAATCAAATTAGTGGTAGAACCCACTTTTAAGATTTATATAAATAAGCTTTCCAATGCTGTATGGTTTGTTAGGATAGGACAATGTTTGGCCAAGATGCAACGATTTGAAAATCTGCAATCTGAGAGTGCAAAAAGGCAAAATATTGAGAAAATCGCCTTTTAAAGTTGTTCAAATGAAGTTCTTAGCAATGCATATTACTAATCAAAAATTAAGTTTTGAAATATTTATGGTAGGAAATTTACAAAATATCTTCATGGAACATTATCTTTACTTAATATCCTAATGATTTTTGGCGTTAAAAAATAAAAATTGATAATTTTGACCCATATAATGTATTGTTGGCTATTGCTACAAATATACCCGTGCTACTTAAGACAGGTTTTGTGGTCACAATTGGGTCACAAATTAGGTCACAATTGGGAATATACCCTCTCATAACAATTCAATAAAGGCCATTAAATAAATAGTAATAAACAGACCTTCCACTACAAAGCCCTAAAATATCAGGAGCTGACGGCCAGTTGGTGTTAGAGCTTACTGCACAAACCAAAACGTGTCAGACTGAAAATAAAAACTTTGCCAGACCAAACTTGATAATTAAAACACAAAAAGTAAAAAACTAAAACAATGGACAGATGCAATTTAATCATTGGACATTTAATCAAAACACTCTTTTGAAAAGGTTTAGATATTACATATCCCTTTTTAATAGCAGGTGACTCTTCTCACTGCTTTACTTACTTGGATTTGTCTTGTTTCCAGCTAAAATATCTCTCTCTCTCTCTCTATATATATCAATTTTCTAGACGAGTAAAATTTTGTGTCAAAATTAATGCATTTTTGCTTGAAAGAAGCAAAATAATCTGCCAATTGGCTTAAAACTCACTTAATCTTGACTTGTTTTTTCTGACAACAAGACAATAATTTTTACTCATCTAGAAAATCCTTCTTGATTTAAGAATTTTTAGATATTTTGGCTGGAAACAGGACAAAAAATCTAAGTAAGAAAAGCATTTTTTGCAGTGCTTCTTTTCAAAATTAAGTGTTTTCTCAATTGTCTTTTGAGGAAAATTTAATATTGTGTATATAAGCAACTGTCTGTACATTATTACATGTACTAATACTTAAATTAATAAATCAACTGTATTGTTTTGTCTCATTATACATAAATGTTTGTCTGCAGAATGACAGTTACTATACTATTCAGGTCACAATCTTAATTTACTGATAAAGTGCCAAAAATTAACCTCTGAGGTTCAATTGAGAATCAGATGGGTGGTATGTGCCAAATGCATGCATGATTATACTGTGACTCATTAGCAGACCATGAGCAAAACTGCATGCAAACAACAAATGACTGGCTGTCATGTAATGATGCAACAATAGGGAACAATCTGGCAACGTTTTTCAGTGTGATTAAATTTTGAATTGAAATGACAACTGTATGACTGCATTATAAATGTAAAGTAAAATGGTTTGATTTTCTGAAATATTGACCAATTAACTTATTGATCAGCTTAAGTTTCTAAACTGATTTGGAATATTTCAGTATAGATTCAGAATAGTGTTACCAACAGAGCTAATGAATTACAGGTGAGGTAACTATACTACCATCATGCCATTGGATATTAGTGTGCAGAAGTAATTCTGATTTTCAGCCACTGGTGTCTGGTAAAATTTTATTTCAATCTAGATTTTTGTTTTTGTTTTTTTACAATAAAATATTCCCATGGACAATGCAACAGAGAAGCATGGGAAAATGTTTCTTGTTGAAGGTCACAAATGCGATAAGGTTGCCAATATATATATATTTATATATACATTTATTTTTCTGGTCAAGCACACTGGGTAAAAGCCCCCAGTGAAACTTCAAACACACCCTTATAGAGACAATATGGTACAGTAACCAACAATGCAATGGCTCATTTAGTTTAATTCACATTCATTTGTATATAAATTTCACAACACGTTTTGTTTCTGAACAGCTTTACAGAAAATGCATGTTTTTTTCGAAATATAGTAAATATTATAGTATTTACAAATACCATATATGCATTAAGCAAACTTTAAAACAATGCATTAAACATTTTAAAATGAATAGCCATCATTATGTATCTGGAGTCCTCGTGGTGAAAGCTCATTTTTTGATTTAATGTCCGTGTTATTTACATTTAACCATACTTTATTGTTTGTATCTGAAAAAGAGACGGTCCCTAAATCAAGCATGAATAAGAAGCTAAGAAATGCGTAAGCATCATGTTTTTAAAGGGGTCATCGGATGCAAAACTAACTTTTCCATGTTGTTTGAACATTAATGTGTGTTGGCAGTTTGTGTACACAACCACCCTACAATGATAAAAAAATCCACCCAGTGGTATTTTTTTAATCTTTAAAAGTAATATCCCCTTTTTAAAATCAGCTCATTCTCAGCTTCTTGTGGGTGTGGCGACACACAGACAGAGGCCCCTCCCACGATAGTTGATTGACATGAGTGCCTTACCTTAGCCCCGCCCTCACCGAGCTGAAACATCTGACTCCGATCGCCATTGTGTGACTCAGGTGCAGAGGAAGACTCTGATTGAGCGATTGAGGTGTTCTGTTGTTGGATGTAATAATGAACATAGTAGTCGTCGTTTACTCCCGACATCTGAGCCGCTGAAGACGCAGAGGTTTAACGTTACTTCCGGTTTCAAAAGGAAAGCGCCAATCCCGATCTACATACGAGTCTATGTTTGTGCGAATCATTCGTGAGGCAGCTTCACCCACAGCAGAAGTGAGGATAAGGGTTTTTTTATGCATCTTTGCAAATGGCAATTCTTAGTAATGTGCTTGTTGGAAAGTTTCACGGCTAAATGCGGTTAAAGTAAACATAGCGACTCATCATCCCAGGCAGAGAGGGGCGGGGCAAGCAGAGCTCATTTGCATTTAAAGGGACCAGGCAATAAAGTTAGTTGAGTTTTTGCAGAGCTGATTTTGACAAGGTAAAAGTTTTTTTACACTACTATTGAGAATTTTTAATCAAAGTATATTAGAGACTTTTCATTAAGACCCTAAAGAATCATATGAACTTGTGGAAAATGGGCATCCGATGACCCCTTTAAGGTGGAATGGAGAGTGTCAATAAGAAGCTGCGAATAAGAAGCTGAATTCAGCATTGTCTACAACTCGTCCTTTCTGTCTTCGTCTTCGGGCGGTGGGCCGCCTGTGTTGGCATATAGCTTGCTTATGATGGGTTGCATTACTTCCTCCAGCTCTTTCTTCTTGGCCTGGAAGTCCTCAAGATCTGCCTCCTGATGAGACTCCAGCCACTCAGTCTTCTCCTTGATGGCCTTCTCGATAGCCTCCTTGTCATCGGATGCCAGTTTGCCGCCCAGCTTCTCTTTGTCCCCGATCTGGTTCTTCAGGGAGTAGGTGTAGTACTCCAGCTCGTTGCGGGCGTCGATGCGCTCCTTCAGCTTCTTGTCCTCTTTGGCGAAGCGCTCAGCCTCGTTCACCATGCGCTCGATGTCTTCGGGTGTCAGCCGGTTCTGTTTATTGGTGATGGTGATATTATTCTTTTTGCCCGTGCCCTTGTCCTCAGCGGTGACGCGCATGATGCTGTTGACATCGATCTGGAAGGTGACCTCGATCACAGGGACGCCGCGGGGAGCCGGAGGGATGCCGGTCAGGCCAAAGGTGCCCAGAAGGTTGTTATCCTTGGTCAGTGGACGCTCACCTGAAAAAGATGCAGAAAAAGAGAGAGAACAGATTCTACTCTGAAAGTTTTCACTGCTACAGCCATAACAGATTTAGTTTAACTGTAGAACAGCCATAGTTCAGAGATCCTCAGATCCTCGAAGATCTAACCCTAATCACACCTGAGCATGATAATCAATGTCTTCAGGATCATTAGAAAATCACAGGTAGGTTTGATCATGGTTGGAGCTTAACTCTGGAGGAAAGTGCACTGTAAAAAAAAAATCTGTACAATTTAGGTTTTAACTTTTAACTTTTACATTTCAATACTGTAGTTTCGTTAATTGATATAATGTTAATATACCAACCTATTGAAGTACTGACATCTGTTTTGTACCCCTGCAATACACTGATAACCACCAAAAGCAGCTGGTGATGAGAGAATCACATGATGAACCAAAACCCATCACAAACAGCTTTTAAATACTAACGTATATGGAAGGGGCACAGTGTCATTCCCACAAACACTAAACACTAAAATAATGCATTAAACATGAATATAACAACATTAGATGTAACATACAACTCTAATTTACAAAACTGATAAGAACTAAGAAAAAAAAAAGTTATTTCAACAACAAAAAAAAACATCAAATTTGAAATGTAATGTTTGTAATATCAATTCACTGTAGATTTTATGTTCTTTTTCACTTCTGATGCAATGTCCAATACAGTTTTTCACTGCTTATATAATGGGAACAGCATTTTTACAGTCTTTTACCGTTAAAGTCACAGTCATTTTCTACAGTGCGGATCTCGAGAGCCAGATTTGAGGATCCCTGGCAAAGTTTTAAGGATGCAGATATTACACCATTGATAGGCAAGTCATTATTTAAAATGATTTCTCTGGATTTACAAATCCTTGGGAACTTCTGAGATAATGTAAGTACACAACTGCATGAAATAGATGACACTGTGCATATATTTCTTTTTGGATATTTCATTATGAAAATCTTACAAATTGTGCCCTTAAAGGTGACCAAAATTTTCCAGAAAAAGGATTAAAATTAAGCAAAACATGAAAATGTGAGGAAAATAAATTGATGATTCTTTAATGTATCTTCAATCAAAACTGTGTCTGTTTCAAGCAAATAATGGCTTAAAAAGAAGCAAAACAAACAAACAAACAATTCATATTAATAATTAAAAAAGAAAGTTGCTTACCTTCATAAACCCTGATGGCCACAGTTGGCTGGTTGTCAGTCGTGGTGGTGAAGGTCTGAGATTTCTTAACAGGCACGGGGGTATTCCTGGAAATGAGTTTGCTCATCACTCCTCCGATCGTTTCAATGCCCAGGGTCAAAGGGCAAACGTCCAAAACCACCAGGTCACCTGGTAAAGATATTCCAGCCATTAAGCATCTCCCAAGAAACTTGGTGTGATAATACAGCCCAGCCCTAGAGGTGTTCATCATCAGAGGTTGCAGACAGACTCACCGGTGTCATCTTCTCCTGACATGACTCCAGCCTGAACAGCAGCTCCGTAAGCCACGGCCTCATCAGGGTTGATTCCTTTGGACAGCTCCTTGCCGTTAAAGAAATCCTTCAACAGCTGCTGGATCTTGGGAATACGAGTGGAGCCACCGACCAGGACGATCTCGTCGATGTCAGACTTCTTCAGGTCACAGTCTTCCAGAACCTTCTGCACTGGTTTCAGGGTGGAGCGGAACAAGTCCTGTGAGGAGAAAATGACAAAACGTGGTTATTTTCTATGCATTCAACAGATACAGGCACAATCACTTGTTGGCACTATAAGAGGGGCAAACTGACTGTGCAGACCAAACCGCAAGTCGTAGAGTCTTGAAAATTGGAGGGATGGTAGTACTCACACCACCAACAACATCACCAAGTCTCGCCCCAATTGGCCTGAAGATGGAGCTACAGTGCTCAAAAGTACAAAATTGCTCATAACTCCTAAACAGTCACTCGCAGGCTCAAGTGTCTAATGTCGTTGGAATCCTTGCCTCTAAATTTTTGTGTAAAACCTAGTTTTGTGAACTAGTCCAAGGTTTTGACCTGATTGGAACCAAACAAGTGCAGAAAGATTCTCTGGTGAGGGAATTTCAATAATTATCAAAAAAAGTCTAACTTTCGACTTGCTGTCGCAAAAGGACGCATTTAGTAAAATGCCTATAACTCTTGAATGGAATGAGATATCCTTGCCAAACTAAGAACATTTATGTAAGAGCTCAATCTGAGGTGGCAGGACAAAAATCACAGAGCTTGGCCAATTGGTGTCACTATATATTTACATATAACCACTATAATAAAAGTAAATTAATACAAAATAAAAATGAATAAAATCTAAATAGATAAGAAAAAATAACTCCAACTAAAAGGAAATTTATCCCCAATATTTATATTTTCAAATTTCATCAGTTTTATTCAAAAAAATGCAAATATTTTATTAATACTATAAATAAATTGTAGTTTTGTTAAAGTTTCATTGGTAAAGCCAAGCTTCTCTTACAATGTTGAGCTCCTCAAACTTGGCGCGGGTCAGCGTCTCGGAGAAGTCTTCACTCCTGAAAAAGTACTCGATCTCGATGCGGGCCTGATGCTGGGTGGACAGCATTCTCTTGGCCTTCTCCACCTCACGACGCAGTTTCTGCACGGCACGGTTGTCCTTGCGCACATCCATTCCGGTTTTACTCTTGTAGAGCTTGATGAAGTGCTCCATGACACGCTGATCAAAGTCTTCACCGCCCAGGTGAGTGTCTCCATTGGTGGCCTTTACCTCGAAGACGCCGTTATCGATGGTCAGCAGGGAAACGTCAAAGGTGCCGCCACCGAGATCAAACACCAGGATGTTCTTCTCACCGTCCATCTTGTCCAGACCATAAGCGATGGCAGCGGCGGTTCTGAGGAGAGCAACAAAATGTTCATCAGGGTTATAATTAACCAAAACCATAAAGAGGGTAAAAAGTGGGTGGTTTTTTAATCATTGTAGGGTCGTTTGTTCACATACTGCCAACCAGTGTTGGAGGTAGCGTATTACAAGTAACGCAAGTTACATAATAATATTCCTTTTTCCAAGTAACTAGTAAAGTAAATAATTTTCCCCCCATTTATTGATTAAAAGGCTCTCCTGTCCCCATGTTGATAGAAATTGTGAATAAAATGTTATAAAGAGTTGACATTTTCTTCTGCGGTCTACTGTACAGACGTGAATTTACTTTTCTCTAAGCCTGAGGCTTTTGGTGTAAAAGGTTTTTACACACAACACATTACTTTCCATAAAAAGTAACTAAGTTATGTAATTAGTTACTTTTTTTAGGGAGTAACTCAATATTGTAATGCGTTACTTTTAAAAGTATCTTCCCCAACACTGCTGCCAACACACATTTATGTCCAAACACCATGTAAAGGTAATTTAATAGCAGTCAATATAAAAATTAAATCTATTTCAAATTATAAATAAAAGCTATAATAGCATATCAATCATACTAAAATAACACTGATGTCAATTTAAACAAACACCAAGACAAAAACAACCCATTTTCATAAGAACGCAGAAGTAATTCAATGCTTACGGCTCATTGATGATCCTTATGACGTTCAGACCGGCGATGGTTCCTGCATCTTTGGTGGCCTGGCGCTGGGCGTCATTGAAATAAGCGGGCACAGTGACCACAGCATGTGTGACCTTTAGAAGAGCAGAAACGGATCAGACGTTGAGTTTTACTGCAATGCAACTGAGTTTGATGTTTTGTTTGTGCTGGAGTCAAAACTTTACTTTCTTTCCCAGGTAGGCCTCCGCAGTCTCCTTCATTTTAGTCAGAACCATAGCAGAGATTTCCTCAGGGGTGAAAGACTTAGACTGACCTGATCCGATGTCCAGCTGGATGTGAGGCTTGTTCTTCTTCTCAATAACCTGGAAGAGATGCAACAGGTGTTTAGCGTTTGTTCCCCACTGAAGTCACATGCATGTATAGTTCACATGCAACGTACCTTAAAAGGCAGGTATTTAATGTCCTGTTGCACAGTTGAATCATCCCATGTGCGGCCGATCAACCTCTTGGCGTCAAAAACGGTATTTTCGGGGTTAGAGGTCAGCTGGTTCTTCGCAGCATCTCCAATGAGACGCTGACCTTCGGTGGTGAAAGCCACGTATGATGGAGTGATGCGGTTTCCCTGGTCATTAGCGATGATCTCCACACGGCCGTTCTCAAACACTCCAACACTGGAACAAAGTACAAAACAAGTACAAAAATGTGTTTGTCACACTTAATGTTTCAGATCATCAAATAAATTTAAATATGAATCAAAGATAACACAAGTAAACACATCATGCAATTTTTAAATGAAGGGAAAACATAATCCAAACCCACATGGCCCTGTGTGAAAAAGTGTTTGACCCCCCCTGAGTTCAGTTTCTCTAGCCACACCCAGGCCTGATTACTGCCACACCTGTTCACAATCAAGAAATCACCAAAAGATCCTCAAAAGCTATACATCATGTTGAGATCCAAAGAAATTCAGGGACAAATGAGAAAGAAAGTAATTGAGATCTATCAGTCTGGAAAAGGTTATGAAGCCATTTCTAACGCTTTGAGTGAAAACAAGGGACAGTGGTGAACCTTCCCAGGAGTGGCCGCTGACCGAAATTACCCCAAGAGCGCAATGATGACTCATCCAAGAGGTCACAAAAGACCCCACAACAACATCTAAAGAACTGCAGGCCTCTCTTGCCTTAGTTAAGGTCAGTTTCATGACTCCACCATAAGAAAAATACTGGGCAAAAATGGCCTGCATGGCAGAGTTCCAAGACGAAAACCGCTGCCGAGCAAAAAGAACATAAAGGCTCGTCTCAGTTACATCTGATGTAAAAGTAACACAGCATTTCAGAAAAAGAACATCATACCAACAGTAAAATATGGTCTGAGGCTTTTTTGCTGCTTCTGGACCTGGAAGACTTGCTGTGATCAATGGAACTATGAGTTCTGCTGTCTACCAAAAAATCCTGAAGGACTATGTCCGGCCATCTGTTCGTGGCCTCAAGCTGAAGCGAACTTGGGTTCTGCAGCAGGACAATGATCCAAAACACACCAGCAAATCCACCTCTGAATGGCTGAAGATAAACAAAATGAAGACTTTGGAGTGGCCTAGTCAAAGTCCTGACCTGAATCCTATTGAGATGCTGTGGCATGACCTTAAAAAGGCAGTTCATGCTCGAAAACCCTCCAATGTGGCTGAATTACAACAATTCTGCCAAGATCAGTGGGCTAAAATTCCTGCACAGTGCTGTTACAGACTCATTGCAAGTTATCGCAAACGCTTGATTGCAGTTGTTGCTGCTAAGGGTGGCCCAACCAGTTATTACGTTTAGGCAAACACTTTTTCACACAGGGCCATGTGGGTTTGGATTTTTTTGGAAACTTTTTAATATTGTTATTAGACAAACAAAAACAATTTAAAGCAGTATTACACTTATTGTTTTTATGCTTTAACCCTTTTTCATCTTTGTATTTCATATATATATGATCCTGTGAACCCTGTATCTGAATCCAAACTCATTCTCACCATGAATAGGTCGTCCCAAGATCTATTCCAATCACTGTCCCAACAATTTCTTTTCTGTAACTTTCTTGCTTGTAACTTTCCTCCTTGTAACTTTCCTGCTTGTAACTTTCCTTCTTGTCACTTTCCTTCTTGTCATCCTCTGTGAAAAACCACCAGCAGGAAGCACCAGACACCAGCAGAAACAGGCAAAGCAACTGCATTTTGATTTTGATGTTGAGCTTGTGTCAAATGGTCACCGAGTTCTTTTAAAAAAAAGGTCACACGTCAGGACATCTAATAAACATCTATTTGACATCTTCTGTAGACATATTGCAGATGAGCAAACACTAAAAAATACCTCTTGCAGATGTAAATGCAGGCAAACAGATGTATCTGTGATGTACGTGTGCTATCAGGGTAATAGTCTCTTATTGGTTTGATTAGACACGCTTTCCATAAAACAAACAAAACAAGCCCTGCAAATCAATAAAAGAACACATTTTAGACACTTAATATGTAATGGTATTTGATTATGTGAATTGCATTTGATATATTATATTAATACAAAACTGAATTTATTGCATTTACACTATTTTAACCAGCAGGGGTCAACAGCATCAGTCAAAAAATAAAACTGATAGACAATGACAACGAAATAAAATAAATAAATAAATAAAACAAAAGGAAGTGTTTATAATAATAATAATAATAATAATTATATTACAGTTAGAAACAAATCATTGTGTGACAAGGACTGGATGAAGAAAGGTATTTGATCAGTTTCCAGTTGTATTGACAGTAATAGAGGTATTATTTTGTGTTAAATATAATTGAATCTTTTTCAATTTAACCAGAGGTCCCTGGCTCAAATTTTGGATTTTGCTAATATTTATTTTGAAGAAAGATAGACATGTATTGTAATGAAAGCAAAAACAATATTTAATGTCATGGATGAATATTTACTGAGTAATCCAGGGGGGTCAAAATGGCAATTTTCACCTGAGATTTGGAGTCAAGTAACGGGGGGTAGAAAATGACTTCAGAAAGATGGCAGCAGCATTATCTTATGTTTACACAGAGATTGGTAGCTCTATTAGTAAAATCTGTTGACCTGAGCAATCTTTGTTGCATTATGTGCCAATGGTGACCATTCAAAAATGGGGAAATGGCACTTTTCAAGTTTTTTCTTCAAAGTTTGCATGCCTGTAACTCAAGAAGTATTAAAGATGTCTTAATGCCCTTATAGATATTGGGTCTTAATAAACTTTCCTTTTGGCATGTTTATTTTTAACGCCCTATGAGATTCTGTTCCAGAGATATTGGAACTTCAATATGGCTCCAGGAGTAAATCGTTGAAATGTACACATTTTCAGTGGTCAAAAAACAAATGTGAGTCGGTTTAAAAGAATATGATACTTCTTTTATTTTGTTTATTTTATTTATTAGAATGTCTGAAGAACAAATAATGTTAAAATTACAGATGTATCTTGTTTCTTTCTGTCAAGACAACTGCATTGATCATACCTGTTTGGTTGCCATAAATATTCTTTTTCCAAAGTTTGAGTGCCTATAACTCATGGAGTATTAAAGATATTGCAATATGATTTTAGATTCTAGTTGTTAATGAAAGTTTCTTTTGGAATATAAATTTTCAAGGCCCTACATCATTCAGTCCCTGAGATGTAAGGAACTCAATCACATAATTTACATACTTAGAAACCGAATATTTATTTTAAATAAATGTTAACATTTTAAGTGGGATATATCCATCTAATAAACATTTATGACTTAGATTTGGTTTTTATATCTAATAAATGTATATTTTGTGGTGATACTGCACAGATAATCTGTTTTTTCACTTTATGTATGTGAATGCTTTATGGTCTGATATTCATGACTGGCGTTACCCAAAGGTGTCCACGCCTTAGAAACTTCACTGTGAGCTTCACATTATATATAGACCTGTTATGAACAATAACAAATATGACTTCCTGGTTAACAACAATCTCTGCTGGGAAAATTTCATATACACAAATCTAAGAACTTGAAAGTGAAACCACTGTTGTTAAGTTTCTAATACAAAAGCCCTCAAAGTGATGAAAAGAAAAATACAATAAATCTTTTGTCTTCTATAGAAGAATATGATTTACCTGAAAACCCCTACAGCCTTTGTTGTTTTTATTTATTGTTCTAATACAAAAATATACTGGCATGTTGTTTTTATATGACTAACTATATTAAAAAAATAGAATTTTAAAGTAGTTGCGCAAGTAATTGATTGGTTCAATAGATTCAAAGCTTCAAAAAGGTTTGTTTCTCCCATCTCTAGATTTAATTCTTACCTGATAACTGTATAAACACTTGTCTAAAGGGTGTGTGTGCTGTCTGTTTCTCTCCTCTCTTTTTGTTGTGTTTTCTCTGAGTCCAAACTGTTTTCGGTTCCTGAGATTTTCTGTTTCAGTGGGTGAGCAGAGCAAGAGCATACATAAATATCCATGAGTTTATTAGCTGTTATCATTTCAGTGCAACTGAAATAAACTTATCGCCTATCTGTGAGCAAATGATTTTTCATCTGCCCTGGTGTGACTGCTCTACTTATTTATTAAATGAACAAGAATCAAACACTATGCACACACAAAAACTTGTCTACTTGTTTTCCTTTAAATCAAGTACAACTTTGGATTAAACAAAATTGTATGTGCAAAAGTGTAAAACGTAGCCTACATTTGGCACTCTGTAAATGACTCTGTAAAAAAATACTTTACATTTTACAGTGTGCTTGTTTGTTTTGATATGATTATTGTTTGAAGGTTTTGTACACTGCAAAAAAAAAATGCTTTTCTTGCTTAGATTTTGTTTCCAGGCAAAAATCAAAAAATTCTTAAATCAAGAATGATTTTCTAGAGTAAAAATTAAAAATGATTGTCTTGTTTTCCAGAAAAAAAAGTCCAAATTAAGTGTGTTTTTGGTTGAAACACGCAAATAATCTGCCAATGGGGTAAGAAAAATAATCTTTTCTGTTTGAAATAAGATTTTTTTTTCTTACCCCATTGGCAAGAAAAGCATTTTTTGCAGTGTATTAGTAAGGTTCTTTGTTCATGTTCACCAACTGCATGTATCTGATTAAAAATACAGTCAAAAACTGTAATATTGTGAAATATCTTTACCATTTAAAATAATAACTTTTTTCCTGTAACGTCAGATCCTAACTTCTCCAGTCTTCAGTGTCACAAGAGATCGCCATGATTTGCTGCTCAAGAAACATTTCTGATTATTATCACAGTTGGAAATGGTTGTATTGCTTAATGAAGTGTGGACACATTATACAGCCACAGGATTCCTTGATGAACAGAAAGTTCAGAAAAACAGCATTTATTTGAAATAGAAATCTTTTGTAACAATATATATCGTTGTCGAAAAAATAAAAACTTTTTTTTTTTAAACGCCATCGCAGTCTGAACTAGGGATGGAGAAATGAAGCCTTTTATTAAAGCTCTGAAGTTTTATTTCAGAAAAGATTTGAAGCATCAGGAGTGTTGAAAACAGTGCCATTTAGTGGCGGGTCAACTTTATAGCAGCAATAAACACAAGCGCACAGCTCTTTTTAAAGCACAAATAAAAGCCTAAAAGTTTTCTCCAGAGATGGCAAAAGTATAAACATCTTTCGGTATGAATACTCATGTTTAAATATACTAGAAGTATTGACTACACTTTTTTTCCCCTTAAAGTTAAAGTAAAGAAGTATGGGCTCATGAGTACAGTTAAGAAACTTTCTGCTTTTTTTATCACTACACAAAAACTATATGCTGAAATGAAGTGATTTTTCACATGATATTTTTTTAGTTTGTGTACTAAAATATCATGAATTGATAATAGCCATAAAGACTTCATATTTCCCACAATTAGCTCAGAAACATACGTTGCATTTGGGCATATGTACAGTTGAGACACCCATTCTTAATGCTCTAAAGCGAACTAACCATTTATTGCAAATGTAAAATTATATAGTTGTGCAATTTTTTAAAATTCTGATTTATTTGCTTTATTTAATTAAGATTCAATCAAACAAAATAGGAACAAATATTTAACACTAGAAAAGATGGCAAATGGTACAAATGTAACCATAACCACGAAACCATACTCATCACTCAAACCTTTCTGCATTTTTACATTTTCAGTCATTCTGTATTAATTATAACCCTTTTAGGAGACCTAAAAATGTATATTTACTGGTATAGCTATACTTGTGGGAACATTTGGTCCCTATAATGTAGATAACACCATTTTATTTTCTGTATACATGTACCCACTTTACCACCTTGTATATTTCTTAAAATGCTAAGGCATTGTTTCTAACATTTATGTTAGAATATATGTCCATTAATAATAGACAGTTTAAATATTACAAAAATATATATATTTTTAACACAATTTGTGTAGCATGTGTGTAAATTTGACTTTTAACATATTATCATAACACTGTACAACTATATATAGATATATGTTAAGTTTAACAATCTTGAAAGAAAAATAAGCTATTCATTGTGAAAGGGTCCTGGTGAAATAAAAATCTCACCTTGAAAAAAAAAAAACGTAATATCTTTGGAGCGGAAAGATGCACAAATGTCAAATTTTCCAAGATTAAAGAGAACATTAATACACGTGTGGAGAAAAAATCACGGCTCGGGATTTCTGTGTATGCAAGTTATTTAAGGTTTTTCAACTGTACACGTGTCTCAAATGTACTCAAGTCTACTCTACTCAGTAAAAAGTACCCATTACTGCTGGTTCTCTCTTGAACTGCACTTTTACTTCCATTTTCCTTTTCAGTCTCTCCATTTTTCACGATATCTCTCTGCATCTCACTTTGTTTGTGTTTACTTTTTTCCCTATATTTGCTTTTCCCATCAGCCATCTGCTGTTACTGTATGAACAGAACTGTTTCCACCTTGTTGCAAATCAGCCACCTCATTGTATTCTGTTTGCAATAACATAACTTGATTTATTCTCTATAGACAAAACTATCTTTTCTAAATTGCCTAAATGTTAAAACTACATTGTAATAATTACATCATGACAATATATTTTACAGAAAAATCCCACTACAGAACATGTTATTGCATTATGATAAATAATATTTTTCTCATATATTTCACTCCACAGTAGAAGTATTTTAAGCATGTTTTTGGTGGATTGATTATAATCTGTTTTAATTTACAAGCATTGTAAACATTTCATGGTTAGACTGTGGTTAGTGTAGCAAAAACATAGGAAAATTAAAACCAAAAACCATGTTTACTGTAATTTAACCAAGTGTTGGGTTTTACCGATTCATGATTTCTGAGTGATTTGTTATCAAATGGTAATCCACAAAATCTAGATTTAGATTTAAGTACATGTAAAAAGTAGAAAGTAGCCTACAGATATTTGTGTAAAAAGTAAGTGAATGTAAAAAGAAGGCTAGTCAGAAAAATAAACAGTGAAGTAAAGTATTTGTACTTCGTTACTTCCCTTCTCTGGTTTTCTGATAATATAATTTATAAATTAAAGTGTGGTAATAAATTAAATGTAGTATTAGTATTAGGAGTAACAACAACAGAGTTGCTTTAGGCAAGTAAATGGTGTTATTTGATGGGTTTTATCATTTTTATATGGCTTAATATATGATAATAGTTAATAGCCTACTAGTGAACTGACTTAAGCAATGTCCTGCATTCAAACATTCCGTCTCACAAAGTAAAACTTTCAAAGTAATTCAAAGCATTCAGGTAAAGTATCACATGACTGAAAAGAAAACGATGTTTCGTTTTTGTGTTGATCACGTGATTCGTAAGAAATTTAACTATGATTGTAACATCACCACTGAACTATGCAAAGTTTTGCTACGAGTACAGGGCAAACCCCAAATAATGCATGCAAAAAAAGTCTATTAAAATGAATGCCCATCTAATAAATACTTACCGCACAAACCAAAACTGAAAATAAAAACTTGTCTGCATGCAAACAACAAATGATTGGCATTTTGTTTTTCACAGTGTGTTTTTCTGAAATATCGACCAATTAACTTAAATTTCTGAACTGATTTAGGATATTTCAGTAGCATATAGTTTAAGTGTTACGAACAGTGTTAATGAATTAGGTGAGGTAATACTACTATAATGATTATTGTAAGAGCCATTATGTTTGCTGTAATGCTGTTTTTTGACCACTGGGTGGAGTGTGGGTTTGGAGGAGTATATAGGTAGGCAAAGAGTTAGAACAGCAGGTGTGTAATTAATGGGAAGCACAACATTTTTTGACCGTGTCTGGAGTGAAACTTGTGGAGGCATTCGATGGGATTTTATGTGCATTTGTGTACCAGAACTGTGACTTGAAATGGAACTATTGGAACCGTGTGATAAATAAAACCTGATAAGCAGTATTTGGAGGACGATTATTTTGTTTGGATCTCACGCGTCAGAAACTACCCTACAACACCTCAAGTGACAAAATGGTCGTTTGTGTCACTATATTTGTCAAAAAATGCTTCTTTGTGGATTATCGTGCATCACTTTAGGACTTTCTTGAACCTGGACTACTGGAAATGGACTACTCATTGGATTTTCGCTTTGGATTTGGATCTAATTGGACGTTGCAATGATTCGAGGAGCAGCCGTGATAACCTAATGAATGAAGCAAAGGTATGTGTAGCGCTACTTAATGAATGACTTTGTGTGCACACAATTGCGTAAATCCAATGCATTGGTTGCTTGATTTTAAAGTTGCTAAGAAGATAAACGAATCCAATCTGCGAATATGAGTTTAAAGAGTTGTGGTGATGATGTTGTGGCTGCCGGTGAGCAGACAGAGACTATTGTGCCGTTTGAGAAAGTTGAATTGGAGCCTGTGAGGGAAAAGCGGCCTATTAAGCTCACTCCAAAGGCGTATTTGGAAAAGTTGGAAACTCTGCAAAAGACAAGAAAGAGTAAACTAAACAAGGCAAAGAACTTAATGGGTATCATAAAGGATTTTATGTCCAACCGAGAATATGAAAAGGAGGTGCAGTGTTCTTTTGAGAAATTCATCAAATTGAGAGATGAATCAAAGGAAATGCACAATTCTGTGATTGTTCTTTTGCCCAGTGAAGAAAAGGAAAAACAACAAACATGGTTCAACGGAAAGATGTTGATTTGTGATGAGTTTGTAAAAGATGTTGAGAAATGGTTGAGCACTGGAAGTCAAGTTGCATGTTCTGGTGTTGATGAAAAGGCATATCAAGATGATGTTCATCCAGATGATAGCGTTTCAAACATCTCCTCATGTAAATCAAGTAAAACTTCCAGTAAGAAAAGTTCAAGCAGTGTGCGTAGTGGGAGATCTTCTGCTTCATCTGTACGAATCATGGCAGAGGCAGAGAAGGCTGCATTAATGGCACGTGCAGCTGCTTTAAAGGAGAAGCATGCTTTGGAGGTACAACAAGAAAAGCTGAGACATAGACAAGAACAGCTGGATATTGATGCAGAGATAGCAGCCGCTACTGCCAAAATTGCTGTTTTAAGTAATTCTAATAATCAGCCTCCCAAACCCTGCACTGATGATATGAATGCATATTGTGATAAAGGAACTGGTACTCTCAACCCTCATGCAGAGGCATATATGCCGAAGGAAGGTTCCCAGCAAGGAAGCTCAAGGAATGTGATTCAGCAAACTCACAGTGCACCACAAAATGATCTTCATTTTGCATCACGAACGCAAACCTCAAGTGTAATGCAGAACAGTGATGGAATATCAACTTCAAACCTTTGCAGTATCTTGCAAAAACAAAATGAAATTACCACCCTTCTTGTACAACAACAGCAATCCAACACACTGCCTCAAAGAGATATTCCTGTGTATGATGGCAATCCTCTGCAATATAAAACTTTCATCAGAGCATTTGAGCATGGAATAGAAGACAAGACCAAAAATAGTCGGGATTGTTTATACTTTCTGGAACAATATACACAAGGTCAGCCTAGGGAGATTGTGCGCAGTTGTCAGCATATGGATGCACAAAGAGGGTACTTTCAAGCTAAAGCATTGTTAAAGGAACATTACGGCAATGAATTCAAAATAGCTTCTGCATATGTAGAAAAGGTTTTGGGATGGCCTACAGTAAAAGCTGAGGATGTAAATTCTTTGCAGAGTTATGCTCTCTTTTTGCGTGGATGCTGTAATGTAATGGAAGAAATTGACTATATGGAGGAGCTAGAGATGCCAAGCAATTTGAAAACCATCATCATGAAGTTGCCTTACAAATTAAGGGAAAAGTGGAGAACTGTTGCATGTGAGTTAATGGAAAGGCGCAGTCAGAGAGCACGGTTCAAAGATATTGTGGCATTTGTTGAACGTCAAGTCAAAATGTCATCAGATCCATTGTTTGGTGATATCCAGAATACCCAGCCTGTACAACAGAAATCTCAACCTAAGACTAAAGTTAGAAACAGCTTTGCAACAACGGTTGTTACCAACAGTAAATCAATTCAGTGTTGTGAGACTGATTTAAGATCAAAGGCCCGAGTTGTATGTTTGTGCTGCAAACGTGATCACTTATTGGAGCAGTGTACACAAATGCAAAACAAGCTGCATAGAGAGAAATTGAACTTTCTAAAGGAGAAAGGTATTTGTTTTGGCTGTCTTTGTGTTGGACACATGAGCAAGGATTGTGATAAGCGCTTGACTTGTGCAGTGTGTGGTCAAATGCATCCCAGCATTTTGCATATACAACAAAAGGAAAGAGTGTGCACTCAGGAACAAAGTCGTTCATCTTTAAGTAGTGCACATGTTACCCTTACAACATGTGGTCAAACAGGGGCCGGCGACGATGGAGACTGTGCATTATCAATTGTACCAGTTCAAGTCAAATCCAGTAAGGGACAAAGGGTAATTCAAACCTATGCATTTTTGGATCCTGGCAGTTCTGCCACATTTTGTTCAGAACGCTTAATGCATAGTTTGAAATTAAAAGGAAAGAGAACTAATATTGTTTTGAAAACAATGGGCAATCAAAAGGCTGTTAGTAGCACTATTTTGACTGGATTGGAAGTGTCTAGCCTTCTTGATGACACCTTCTATAGTCTTCCAGAAGTCTTCACTCAAGAGAGAATGCCTGTATCCAGAGGTAACATTGTCACTCAAAGGGATTTGGAAAAGTGGCCATATCTGAAAGGTGTTAAGATACCTCAAATTCTTGCTGATGTGGATTTGCTGATTGGAGCAAATGCTTCCAGGGTAATGGAGCCCTGGGAGGTTATAAACAGCGATGGAGAAGGACCTTATGCAGTTAGAACCCTACTGGGATGGGTTGTAAATGGACCACTCCAAGGAAGCAGGAATAAGGTCAAATGTCCAGGTGTTACTGTTAACAGGATTTCTGTAAGAAAGTTGGAGGATATGCTCAGTAAACAATACAATCATGACTTTAATGAGAATGCTGTTGAAAAGAAGGAAATGTCAAGAGAAGAGCATGCATTTATGGAAAAGGTAAGCAAGTCAATTAAGCTTCAAGATGGACATTACAAATTGAATCTTCCTTTTAGGATGGAAATTCCCATGTTGCCAAATAACCTTTGTGTGGCTAAACAGCGCTTAATTGGATTGAAAAGGAAATTAGAAAGAAACAAGATTTTCCATCAAGAATATAAAGATTTCATGGATGAGGTAATTAAACAAGGTTATGCCGAAATAGTACCATTACATCAGTTAAAACAGGATGAAGGGAAAGTTTGGTATATCCCTCACCATGGGGTTTACCACCCCAAGAAGCAAACATTAAGAGTGGTGTTTGATTGTGGAGCTGCCTTCAAAGGTACATCACTGAATGATCAACTTCTGCAGGGTCCTAATCTGACAAATTCACTGTTGGGAGTAGGGCTGCAACGATTAATCGAATGATGTTGTGAGGCGCGTCTAGACAATGAAGCCGGTACTTTGATTAGTAGTAAATCTCCATCACGTGCGTTCAGCTGGAGCGGCAATTCAAACACCCCGCCGTAAATCACTGACAAGCCACTCCAAAAATCGAATGAAAATCGAATTCGATTTTCAGCGCGATTTGGCGTGGCTTGTCAGTGATTTACGGCGGGGTGTTTGAATTGCCGCTCCAGCTGAACGCACGTGATGGAGATTTACTACTAATCAAAGTACCGGCTTCATTGTCTAGACGCGCCTCACAACATCGTTCGATTAATCGTTGCAGCCCTAGTTGGGAGTTCTTGTGAGGTTTCGACAAGAGCCTATTGCATTTATGGCTGATGTAAAAGCAATGTTTCACCAGGTTAAAGTTGCAGCAGAAGATACTGATTTTCTTCGTTTCCTATGGTGGCCAGATGGTGATATTAAGCAGGAGTCTGTGGAATACAGGATGAACGTGCATTTATTTGGAGCTGTGTCGTCCCCAAGTTGTGCCTGCTATGCTTTACGCAGAACTGCTGAGGACAATAAAGCTGACTTTCCTGAAAAGGTAATTAACACAATTCACACAAACTTCTACATGGATGATTGTCTGAAAAGTGTAGCTTCAGAGGAAGAGGCCATCTTGATGATCAAAGATCTCACAGCTGTTTGCTTAGCAGGAGGTTTCCAGTTAACAAAATGGATCAGTAATAGCCGTATTGTGCTACAAAGTGTACCAGAAGAACACAGAGCCCATGGCATAAAAATGATGGATCTGGACAAGGACCAACTACCAATGGAAAGAGCTCTTGGTTTGTGGTGGTGTGTTGAATCCGACACTTTCAATTTTAAAATGACTATCAAAGATCATCCTTGCACCAGGCGTGGTGTTCTGTCGAAGGTATGCTCTGTTTATGATCCTTTAGGATTTGTGGCGCCATTCACTCTCACAGCAAAAATTCTACTGCAAGAGCTATGTAGGACAAGATGTGGATGGGATGATCTGCTACCCTCAAATCTCCAAAGGCAGTGGTCTTTATGGTTGAAAGAGCTTGGGAAGATTGCAGACTTCAAGATGGATAGATGTCTGAAACCAGTAGGATTGGATAAACTTACCAACGTTCAGTTGCATCATTTTGCTGATGCAAGTACACTTGGATATGGCACTGTGACGTATCTTAGGATGGAGACAAATCACGATGTCCATGTAACTTTCCTACTCAGTAAAGCTAGAGTAGCACCTTTGAAACCAGTAACCATTCCACGTCTTGAACTGACAGCTGCTGTGCTTGCTGCTCGAGTGGACAAAATGTTAAGGGCAGAGATACAGTTTCCATTGGTGGATTCAGTATTCTGGACAGACAGTATGTCCGTGTTAAAATACATAAGAAATGAGGACAGACGTTTTCTTACCTTTGTCGCCAACAGGATCTCTGCAATAAGAGAAATTACAACACCGTTACAGTGGAGATACATACCTACGTCTCTAAATCCAGCAGACTGTTGCTCCAGGGGTCTAAATGCAGACCAGCTGTTAACAAATGGAGAATGGATCAATGGACCAAGTTATCTGTGGAAACCAGTGGATGAATGGCCTGCACAAATTTTTGATTCTACTCTTAAAGCGGATGATCCTGAGGTCAAGAGGAACATGTGTGTAAATAGCACTCTTGTAAGTGAAATGTCAAATGCTACTCATAGACTGATTACTCATTTCTCAGACTGGACAAAGTTAAAGGTTGCTGTTGCTTGGTTCTTGAAATTAAAGAAAGTTCTGAAACAACGGATTCAAAAGAGGAAGGAAATTCAAGCCTCTTCGGACTCTTCTGGAGTAGTAACTTCGAAGAAGATAGAGAATGAGCTTCGAAAACTAACAGGCTCTGTGATTACACCGAATTTAAGTTTGGAGGATCTGAATGAAGCTGAAGCAGCAATTGTTGCATTCAGTCAAAGGCAACAATTCAGAAAGGAAATAGATGCTCTGTCGGCTTCACCTGTTTCAAAAATAAAACGAGACAGCAAGTTGTATAAATTGGATCCTATCTATCAAGACTGTATTTTGAGAGTTGGAGGACGATTGAGAAATTCTGCTATGCCTGAGGAAAGGAAGCATCCGATCATTCTGGCTAAGGATCAGCATATTGCCACACTCATCTTACGGCATATACATCAACGGTTAGGTCACAGTGGAAGAAATCATATGCTTTCAGAGCTGAGGAAAAGATACTGGATCATTAAGGGTAATGCAGCTGCCAGAAAGATCATATCGAGTTGTGGCCATTGCCGACGTTTTGGAGTTAAGGTGGGTGAGCAGAAAATGGCAGACTTGCCTAAGGAGCGACTTCTTCCTGATCTGCCTCCATTTTCGAATGTTGGGGTGGATTATTTTGGTCCTGTGGAAGTTAAAAGAGGACGCTCCTTTGTAAAACGTTACGGAGTCATCTTTACTTGCATGGCAAGTCGAGCAGTTCATCTGGAAGTCGCCTACTCTTTGGACACTGATTCATGCATCCACACTCTACGAAGATTCATCTGCAGACGAGGGCAAGTAACTCATATAAGATCAGACAATGGTACCAACTTTGTTGGAGCAGAAAAGGAATTAAACGAATCGTTGAGATCATGGAATAAAAACAAGATTCAAAGGGCAATGCTCCAGAAAGGTGTCCAGTGGAGTTTCAATCCTCCAGGAGGTTCGCATTATGGTGGAGTCTGGGAACGTGTGATCAGAATGGTCAAAAGGATTTTGAATTCCATCTTACATCAGCAGATTTTGGATGATGAAGGATTCCAAACTGTACTGTGTGAAATTGAGGCCATTCTAAATGATCGCCCAATAACTAAGTTGTCAGATGACCCTAATGATTTGGAGCCACTTACTCCAAACCATCTTATTCAGATGAAAGGTAAACCAGTATTACCATATGGACTATTCGACAAATCTGAATTATACAGCAAGAGGAGATGGAAACAGGTCCAATATATGTGTGACTTATTCTGGAAAAGATGGACAAATGAATATTTGCCTCTGCTTCAAGATCGGCAGAAATGGAATAAGGAAAGGAGAAACTTTGTTCCTGGTGACATTGTTGTCATTGTGGACTCGTCAGCCCCTCGAGGGTCTTGGTTAATGGGACGAGTTCTGGAGGTTTTCCCAGATAAAAATGGACTTGTTCGTTCTGTGAGAGTACAAACTAAAACCAGTGTACTCGAGAGACCTGTGACAAAGCTTTGTCTGTTGTATGACAGCATGGAAATATAATGGACTGATGGTAAAGACTGTTTAATTTTAACCTACAGAGGATTGATTAATGCAGTGTTTATAGTGTTATTTTAATGGCTCTTTGTATTAAATTTGTTGAATTGTTATGTCTACTTGCCATGTACAATTAGGGGCCGGGGTGTAAGAGCCATTATGTTTGCTGTAATGCTGTTTTTTGACCACTGGGTGGAGTGTGGGTTTGGAGGAGTATATAGGTAGGCAAAGAGTTAGAACAGCAGGTGTGTAATTAATGGGAAGCACAACATTTTTTGACCGTGTCTGGAGTGAAACTTGTGGAGGCATTCGATGGGATTTTATGTGCATTTGTGTACCAGAACTGTGACTTGAAATGGAACTATTGGAACCGTGTGATAAATAAAACCTGATAAGCAGTATTTGGAGGACGATTATTTTGTTTGGATCTCACGCGTCAGAAACTACCCTACAACACCTCAAGTGACAAAATGGTCGTTTGTGTCACTATAATTATTATTAGTATATACAGTAGTTCCGATTTCCAGCCACTGGTGTGGGATACAATATTTTTTCAAACTGCATATTTTTTACAAGAAAAATAAATGGGAAAAAGTGTCTATTCCAAGGTATCTCAACATTTCTTAGGACTTTATTACAAAATAAAAACAAAGCGCTAAAGTAATGCTAAAACACTTACCTGATCAGGCACCATCCTCCAGATGCTTTAGAATCGACAGAATGATCTTCAAACAAAGTCTAATAGTAGAAAGTGCATCTCTGGAAAAACTATGAGGTCAACGTGCTCTCTGGTCTAGGGTTATAATAACTTTAGGATGACAATGGCACTCTTTCAGATTTACAAAGCCTTTATTATCAGCTGGCTATAAAGCCAAAAAACAAATCTAAAAACTCTCCAACGCCTTCCTCAGGGTCCAGGGAGAGCCAACAATAAACTCAGCACTAGTGATACCAGTGTCATTCATTACGTCAGCTGATTAGTAGACAACTGTCATGTGATTAAACGTTTTCATACTCAGAAAACACAGCAATTTTTCATACTCAACACCACTTCAAAAACAAACAAGTCCACATTCAGTGCTGGATTCATTAGCCTTTAATTTATAAATTGATAAACTAAAAGATCTCAGAATTAAAAGATATAAACACTGCTATAAACTCGCAATTTCGATTTCCACTCCCTCTGAATTATGACATTATATCTCGCAAATTCTGACTTTTTTCCCGCTTACATCTCACAGCCTTGAGCCTAGAAATGGGGATCTTTTGGAGCCTCACGATTTGATGCGAATTGATTCTTAAATCATGATTCAATTAAAAATCGCTTAAAGATTTTGAATCAAATTTTGTTTGATTCTAGTCAGGACCAGCAGTCATCAGTAAAATAGAAAAACTACGTAGTATTCCTTGATACAAAAATAAAAACTTTTGCAAGCATAAAACTGGTCGGACAAAAGAACAAATACAATAGATGCAATCTTCAAATTAAATAAACTAAGTTCTCCAGGTACATTAACCTAAGATTAATGCCTTAAGAAATACTACAGAAACTGAATAATCAAATATAAAAAATACAGTATAGTCTTCACTGTATATAAACTGATTGATAATAAAGATATAAAAGTTTTTTTTTTTTTATTAACATTAAGTTAACAGGCAGCTGACTGTCCCTTTAAAAACAAATGCATGGATCTGAAAGACTGTTTATGTTCATGTATGACATAACAGACTGTGTTTATACGAATACTCCAAACAATGTGCAATTTAAATTGTGTGTGTATTTTAGAGATGCTCCGATACCCTTTGTTTCTTCCCGATACCTGGACTCAGGGTATTGGCCGATGCCGAGTACTGATCCGATACCTGGGTGTGTATCTGTATATACAGCTGTAGCCCTGTATGAATTGCAAGAATTATTTTATGCTGTGCTTCAGACTTATCCTTTAATAAAACATGAACAAATATATACAGTGAACCAGAGTATTTTTATTATATGATATACATTTACATTATTAAGCTGTTCTGGGCTTGTGCAAGTTTGTTTGTGTTGCAATCCAAGCTGATAAACAGTCACATTGTGTCTACATCGTTTTACTGGCTGGTTGGTCCAGTCTGAAATGCTGCCAAACAGCGGACATACTGCATTTCTTCTTCGAATTTACTTCCGATTTGCAGCGTTAAGCAAAACTAGGTGGGTTCAAGTACTCACTGATACTGATGCTAGAATTATTTTTACTAGTATCAGAATCAGAACAACTACAGTTTATTTCACCGTTTAAGTGCAATAAGCTGTAAAAGAGAACTAATTTTTGAGATCACATACAGCTGAGAGGTTGACTTTGTGCTCGTGCTTCAGCTGTTTGTCCTTCAGCACCAACACTACACTGGAGTCCTTTTCCATGACTAACTGGTACTCTAATTCGCCAAAAACTAGTGCAGCAATCAACTTTACTAACACAACTTTCTCCAGCTCTTTCTTCTTGGCCTGGAACTCTTCAAGATCTGCCTCCTGGTGAGACTCCAGCCATTCGATCTTCTCCTCGATGGCTTTCTCGATGGCCTCCTTGTTGTCTGATGACAGTATGCCACCCAGCTTCTCTTTGTCCCCGATCTGGTTCTTCAGGGAGTAGGTGTAGTACTCCAGTTCATTCCGGGCATCGATACGCTCCTTCAGCTTCTTGTCTTCCTCTGCGAAACGCTCAGCCTCGTTCACCATGCGCTCGATGTCTTCGGGTGTCAGTCGGTTCTGGTCGTTGGTGATGGTGATCTTGTTCTTGTTGCCCGTGCCCTTGTCCTCAGCGGTGACTCGTAGGATGTTGTTTTGGTCGATCTGGAAGGTGACATCGATCTGAGGGACGCCGCGGGGAGCCGGAGGGATGCCGGTCAGGTCAAAGGTGCCCAGGAAGTGGTTATCCTTGGTCAGTGGACGCTCACCTGGAAAGATGCAGAAAAAGAGTGAGAACAGATTCTATACTGTTTGTTTGTGTTTAACGCCATTCTAGTTTTGTGGCTATTTTCATGGCGAGAAATTCTATGGCTGAATTATATAATTTTTTTTAGATTTTTTATTTTTTTTGCTACAAACTCCACAACTGTATTTGGCTTAAATTTGTTAAAAATCTCTTCAAAAGAGTTTTTCCTCACAGAATCTAATAAAACATGTTTAATGGATAAAGGGCTTCAGCAAAGAGAACATGTTGGAGGATCTTCCCCTAGTAATAAAAACTTATCAGCCTGTGTGTCATCCTGGAATGACCTATACTATATATACATATTAAATGTATACATCTAAGAAAATGTTATTATTAAAACTGAATAAAAATAGGGTCATAAATGTAAATGCATACATGTATGTAATTTAATACCATTGCACAGCTAAAGACACTGTAGCTATTTTCAAGCAAATAATAGCATAAAAAATAAAAAATAAATAAAACTCTTTTTAACATAATTTAACATACCAGCTACACTGGCCATTTTAAGTAAAAAAAAATGCTTAAAATGTAGCAAAACAACTTTTGAAATAAAAAAAGTTTAGTTAAATTAGAAACTTTCATAAGATGTAAATCAACTGGTTCCATAAAGAACCTTTAACATCTGAAGAACCTTTTTGTTTCACAAAATGTTCTTTGTGGCGAAAGAAGGTTCTTCAGATTATAAAAAGGTAAGCAAGAAATGGTTGTTTAAAGAACCTTTGACTTAATGGTTCTATGTGGAACCAAAAATGGTTCTTCTATGGCATCGCTTGAAGAACCTTTTGAAGCACCATTATTTTTGAGAGTGTCGGTTTTGACTCTGCAAGTGTCACTCACCTTCATAAACTTTGATGGTCACAGTTGGCTGATTGTCAGTAGCTGTGGAGAAGGTCTGGAATTTCTTGGCAGGCACAACTGTGTTCCTGCGAGTAAGTTGGTTCATCACTCCTCCGACTGTCTCAATGCCCAGGGTGAAAGGACACACATCCAGAATCAATATGTCACCTGTTCAACACATTTCAGTCATTAAGCATCTAGCAAGAGATGCATCCAGTTGTTAGACTATCACAAAAATCATAATTAAGAATGTATTGCCCAGCTATAGATGTGGCCATCATCAGAGGTTGTAGATAAACTCACAGCTGTCCTCTTCTCCTGACAGGACTCCAGCCTGAACAGCAGCTCCGTAAGCCACAGCCTCATCGGGGTTGATTCCTCTGGACGGCTCCTTACCGTTGAAGAACTCCTTCACCAGCTGCTGGATCTTGGGAATACGAGTGGAGCCACCGACCAGGACGATCTCGTCGATGTCAGACTTCTTCAGGTCAGAGTCTTCCAGAACCTTCTGCACTGGTTTCATGGTGGAGCGGAACAAGTCCTGCGAGGAGAAAAATGCAAAACATTGGTTATTTTCCATGATACAGGCACAATCACAGTTATATTTGTATTTTCAATGAAAAATAATAGTATTTATCAATATTTTGAATTAGTTTTTTATTTTTAGATTTTAAGTTTTCATTTTAATTCAAAGGTTTTAAGTAATCTATTGAGAGTTTGTCTTTTTTTTTCAGTTTTAGTAATTCTAAACCAATAATCAACAAACCAAACTCGACAGATAGATAAATTGATAGATAGAAGCAAATTTCTTAAAAATTATATTTTATTAGTTAACATTTATTTCTTTTCAAGTAAAGAAAAGGCTTTTTTAGTTTGCTATTACTGTATTTATTACTACAGTAGTAAAGTAAAAAAGATCATTGATCCACTTCAAATGTTGACTAGTGTATTTTAAATTAGTTATTTTTATAACTAATTTTTATATAGTTTTCAGTCATTCTGACATATCATTTAGTTTTTGCTTTAGAATTTTTTGTTTAATCAATTTTTATTTCAAATTTAGTAAATTAGCAAATAAAATGAATTAAAAAGCAAATAAAAACTAAACAGATTATATTATGTTAGATTATATTAATTAAAAGGAACCCCCCCCCCCCCAATATTTATATTTTTACATTTCAATTGTATTCAAATAAACAGAAATCTTTAATTAATTCTATTAATATATTGCCGTTTTATTAATAATAATAATACATTTACCCATTTTAAAAATGCAACACTTTTGTTTCTTCCCACATTTTTAATGAGCTGAACTCAAAGATCCAAGACCAAGGCCTATTTCTGTCAAATATTGTTTACAAATCGGTCTAAATCTGTGTTAGTGAGCACTTCTCCTTTGCCGAGATAATCCATCCACCTCACAGGTGTGCCGTAGGCTGGCCACAATAAAAGGCCACTCTAAAATGTGCAGTTTTACTGTATTGGGGGGTTCAAAAACCAGTCAGTATCTGGTGTGACCACCATTTGCCTCACATCTTCTTCGCATAGAGTTGATCAGGTTGTTGGATCATATTACCCCAATTTTACAGTCTCTGCACTGGCTACCTATTAGGTTCCATATCACTTGTGAAATATTACTTCTTACCTATAAGGCCCTTAATGTTTTAGCTCCTGCATACCTAACTAGTCTCCTACCACACTACAATCATCACTCTCCCTAACTAGTCTCCTACCACGCTACAATCCCTCACGCTCCCTAGCTAGTCTCCTACCACGCTACAATCATCACGCTCCCTAACTAGTCTCCTACCACGCTACAATCCCTCACGCTCCCTAACTAGTCTCCTACCACGCTACAATCATCACGCTCCCTAACTAGTCTCCTACCACGCTACAATCCCTCACGCTCCCTAACTAGTCTCCTACCACGCTACAATCCCTCACGCTCCCTAACTAGTCTCCTACCACGCAACAATCATCACGCTCCCTAACTAGTCTCCTACCACGCTACAATCATCACGCTCCCTAACTAGTCTCCTACCACGCTACAATCCCTCACGCTCCCTAGCTAGTCTCCTACCACGCTACAATCATCACGCTCCCTAACTAGTCTCCTACCACGCTACAATCCCTCACGCTCCCTAACTAGTCTCCTACCACGCTACAATCATCACGCTCCCTAACTAGTCTCCTACCACGCTACAATCCCTCACGCTCCCTAACTAGTCTCCTACCACGCTACAATCCCTCACGCTCCCTAACTAGTCTCCTACCACGCTACAATCCCTCACGCTCCCTAACTAGTCTCCTACCACGCTACAATCCCTCACGCTCCCTAACTAGTCTCCTACCACGCTACAATCATCACGCTCCCTAACTAGTCTCCTACCACGCTACAATCCCTCACGCTCCCTAACTAGTCTCCTACCACGCTACAATCCCTCACGCTCCCTAACTAGTCTCCTACCACGCTACAATCCCTCACGCTCCCTAACTAGTCTCCTACCACGCTACAATCATCACGCTCCCTAACTAGTCTCCTACCACGCTACAATCCCTCACGCTCCCTAACTAGTCTCCTACCACGCTACAATCCCTCACGCTCCCTAACTAGTCTCCTACCACGCTACAATCATCACGCTCCCTAACTACAGATCTGGCCATTAAAAATGCGTCTATTTTCACGCGGCAGCCTGCAATTCGGCACGCGAGGCCACGCGTCATGCCGCAGCGGCTTTTTTAGATTTTTTTACAACGTGGTTGCACTTCATACAATATCCACCAGGTGGCGCAAGGAACAACATTCTGTAGCCAAACCCTGCACAAAGAGGGATATTTGGACAGTATTTACGTCTGTATTTCATTCTGTATGTAACGGCAAAGTATTTATAATTTCGTTTCTTTTTTATTAAGGTAATTTAGAAAAAAAAAGTTTGGAGCATTTTTGTTCGTTAAACGTAAGCTTTTTGTTTCTTAAAGACCAAGCGGCAGACAGTGAGTTTACCTACTCTGTTTTTCAATTTGCCTTCTCAAATCACGAATTGGCTAAAATAAAATCCATAGATGTAAAACAAAAGATTTAAATACTAAGAGATATAAATGTGTGCTATTAGGTGCCAATCGTTTGTGCGGAGAGTGCAAAACACATTTTTAGGACATGAAGGATCAAGCTCGATCAGTTACATTTTTTTCAGTGGAAAATATGTAACCACTATTTTTTGTCAGACATGATAAATAAATATGTAGAAAGACTTAAATTACTACTTAACGAAAAAAAACGAGGATTTGAGGAGGACTGTTAACTGCATCATCACTGACTCAGAAAACAGTAGTTTCTAAATAAATAATTAAAATATCTCCTTACTGTTTGACAGTCAAGGTATTTACTTGTTCCAGTGTTTTGTGGCAAGCTTTAAACAAGGAACCCTTCCAAGCTGTGCTGAACGTGCGCTCAATGCTGCTGACAGGACCGTGTTTCCACCAGCGCTGCAAGTTTTTTTTTAATCACCACTGAATGTTAAAACATAATTTTAGCCCGCATTTGATCTTTGACGGATTAAAATGCAGGGCTATACGTCTTAAAAGTGTAACATGGAAATATAATGGATGTACTGCGAAAAAAGTTTTATACTCGACAGTAAGTACGTTTACATGGACAACAATATTCCGATTTTAACGCGATTAAATACTCTGATTAAGAAGTAACCATGTAAAATGATATATTTTAATTAATTTAATCCGACTAAAGTCATATTTTGAGTAAACACAAATCGAATTAAGACAGGTGGAGTATTCCTATTTTAGTCGCATTATGGAAGACATGTACACACCTTAATCACACTATTCCCCTTGTGTAGGATTTTTCGCCATATTTTGTGACAGGATACACAAATGCTGCGCTCCAGGCAGGTTTTTGAGCTCGTAAATCACGTCTTCAAAGAACTTTGTAGCGTTCCAAGCAAGTCACGCCAAGAATTTATTATTTTTATAGTATTAATAATTTGATTGCAACGTTAAATTGTCCTAAATATTACTCTATTTTTCCACCGTGTGCCACTTGCATAAACACCGCACCCCTTTATTGTTGTTTCTTGGGCTAAGTCATGTCAGAACTGGGAACTGGGAGTGCGTCGATCTAGTACGAGTTCACGGGTGGGAATTCACGGTTTTAACTGCCGTTCCAGTGCACTTTCACTGGTAGAAGTTTGGAAAAACACGGGTAACGGGTTGCCTGGAACGCGGCATAACGCTCTCAGTTGGTCGCGCTTTAGTTTCATTTTTATTTATTTATTTGTTTCTTCAACATGGGCTTAATCAAAGCTCATTGTTGATAAATAGTTTGTCTGTTATCATAATGTATTGTTTTATGGAAACGTATTTAACATTCAACCCCCTTTTGTGCATATTTGTTAGTAGGCCTAGTTATTTTAATTTTGTGAACGGGATTTCCGCTATTGTAATGTCTAGGATGCTTTTCACTTTTACTTTTGAATTCATGATCTTGGTTTTGCTTACATATTGGCTACACCTATCAATTTTAAGATTAAAACAAATTCTTAAAAGATGGATTTGTTATTTTTAATTAAACAGCATAACAAAAATAAAATAAAACTAACTTATATAGCATTTATTAACAAAAACTAATAAGACGAGGCACTCCATCACATGCTGTGTTATACGCCGACTAAACAATTTATTACAGGGCGCGCAAACACTGAGCAATCAAAATAATTAATTTAAAAATAACAATAAATAGCAAGTACAAAATTACAAAATACATTATAAAATTCAATATTTTAAAGCCACAGCAAATGAAGATTTACATGTTTGAGAGGTAGCTCGTCTTTTTCATACCATTTATACAATTTTAGATACACTTGATTTTATTGATTTGTGCAAGAGGAGAAATATAAACTATAGTTTAGAGTGTAAAAAAATTATTTGATGTATTATTGTGAGTAGTAGTAGTATTTCCTTTTATTTCATTTTGTGCTGTACATTATGATGTCGCGCTGCCCAATGAAGTTTTTTTTTTTTTTAATACATAAAAGGAAAGGGAACCATTTAGATTTGGCCTAATGTCAATGTAAGTACTATACCCTAGTATTATAATCCTAATATTAAAAATAATGTCAACAAATAAACAGAAGGATCATTTTTCAAAACAATAAGGCTTTTATTATGTGACTGACAATGGATACAATTGTTCAGTATCACAAGTGCTCCAGTGAGTTCTGCAAGTTTTTAAACATATATATTTTTTTACTTTTTACTTTTTAAAAAAGTGGAAAAGTTGTTCTTCTATTTCGGAGAAGTTCGTTAAGTCTGTCTCTTATCAGCTTCCAGTCACGAACTGCGGGGTTGAATCTCCGACCAACAGCATCTGAAAGTGCTTGACGAAGGTTGTTGGGTAGTGCATTTTTCCCCCTGGAGCCGTCAAAGTTAACAGAACCTGCCCAGTTCTGATAAAGGTTGAGGGGAATTAACCTTTTAAACAAAAGAACAGCGAAACGATCTGCCCTTGGTTTCCCGTCTGGTCCTGTTGATTCCAGATACAGTTTATTCTCGGTCTCTACTGAAACATGATTTAAATGTACATCTGGAAGGATTACTCCCTGCATGAGAGACCGGCGAATACGATGATGGTGATGAGAATGGGAGGTGTTTGTTGGTGTTTCAGGCAATCTCAAATGGAATGATGTCATGATGGAAGGAGAAACCCGTGAATGGTCCGTGTACCTACGTATAATTGGTTTTCTCGTTTTTGTTTTCAAAACAAGCAAACGAATAAATGATTGGTTTATGCAATATTTACATTTTCTCGGGAACACAAAAACGAATTTCATTCATATTTTCTATTTTGTTTTCATTACACGTCGTTCAAATGCAGATATTAAAAAGTCAACAAAACCAAATCGAAAAATTAAAGTTTTTTTGAACAAAGCGCGTTTTAGTACACCGGAAGCTCGCTGCTGCCGCTGAAGGTTTTCACTTGAGACATAAAACATAAACGTAAACATACGGAGCCCGCTGTGTCACCTGCAGGAGAAAAATAATCAATCCATGGCGACGGTTTTGCAATTCGTCCCCTGAGTTTATAAACCGTACTCACGAATTCTTAAACTGTTCCAGATTCAATAAGGCTACCTGTTTATAGGTGCTGGATGCATTGTATTGCCTTTATTAAACTTTATTTTTCATAGTAGGCTATATGAGACCATGCAACTGACAAAACAATGTTTTTAGCGTTTATTTTACATTAATAACCAATAGAATAGCTGCTAAAACACCACATCTGTGTTTTATCCTAATGATGATTAATGTAAAATAAACGCTAAAAAGAGGACTATTTTGTAAGTGCGAATCATGCTACTTTAACGCACCAAAATAAAATAATAATTGAAGAGCGGCTTCAAACGGCTTTGCCTTATTTTTCAAAATATAAAATCGCCTGAATTTTGTAAAAAAAAACGTTTGGAGAGAAGGTAAAAAGCAATACAAAACAAATAATTTACAGGTTATGTTGTCATTCCTTTGCTCTCAAACTGAATGCAATGTAATAAGAGGCCTTAATTAATAATAACATTAACAGTGAAGCATGCATCTAACTCTGGGTGAAAAGCTTATAATAAAATCGCCAAAATTCGTCTACGTGTTAAGAATGAGTATAATTTCCAAAGCTGTAAAAGGTTATTTAAAAATAAAGCATTCATTATAATAAACAGTTTACTGTCTTAATGTCTCCATTTTTTTAGTCTACAAATTAAAATAATAATTACAATTATTAGTATTATTTACGGTGAGCATTGCTGTCACAGACATAAGAACCCTGCACAGGCCTCAAATCTATAGGCCCTATAGATGCTGGCCCGAGTTTATCAGAATTCAGTAATATGGGCCCCAATCCGACCAAACCCGTCTTTTTCCCCTTTTCTCACAAAACAGCGTATACTACTGTTTCAGCTATTAAAATAGTCCAGTTTTGTATGTAACGCAAAGTGATTAGCCTATATTTTGTTTCGTTTTTATTAAGTTAATTTAGAAAAAACATTTGGAGCATTTTTTTGTTCGTTAAATATAAGTTTTTGATTTTTAAAGTAACGACCAAGCGGCAAGCGGCAGAGAATGAGTTGATCATATTGTGTTTGATCAATTTTGCCTTCTCAGATAATCACAACTTGCCTAAAATAAATATAGATCTAGGCCTAAAAGAGTTAAAATATAAAACAATGTTAATTTCAACGTTAAAATAATATAAATGTGCGGTATTAGGCACAAATGCAATCGTTTGTACTGAGAGCCGCTTTGCAGGACATAGAGGAGCCAACGCAATCACTTGCATTTTTGCAGTGGATACAATTTAAAATATTCCGTTATTTTTGCTCATAAAGGTACGAGTAATACATTATTCGGAACTGTAAATGGTCTACTTTTATTTGTGTGCACTCACAATATCAACAAAACGTTGCAAACAGTGCTTGAAACATTGAAAACAAACATGATCCCCTCATGTCATCTCAAGGAGCGCTTCTCAGCAAAACTCAGCGAATTAACTCACAGACAAGATATTTATAGAAAGCTGTAAATTATTACTTAACGAAAGAGAACAAATCAAAAACAAAAACTATTTCATTATGTAGTCTGTAAAGATTAATTTCTCTCCAAAGGCGCGTCCAAAGAGGAAATGGCGATCGGCAACTTCATCCTTGCAAGACACTGACCACTGATCTATAATAGAGAACATATATAGATCAGTCACTGACTCAGAAAACACAAGCGTTTTAGCGTTTATTTTACAATAGCCTATACTTGCCAATGGGATAAAACACAGGCGGTGAATATAAACACTTTTATATTAGTTTAATGTTGAAATTAAGATTGTTTTATACTTGAACACTTTTAGGCCTATAGATTTTATAGGCAAGTCCTGATGATTTGAGAAGGCAAAACTGATCAAACACAAGCTATGATCAACTCACTGTCTGCCGCTGGCTGCTTGGTCGTTACTTAAAAAAAAAAAATATATATATATATATATTGAACGAACAATAAAATGCTCTAAACTTTTTTCTAAATTAACTTAATAAAAAAACGAAATGAAGCAACCACTTTTAACTATTTTAATAGCTGAAACAGTAGCTGTTTGCGTCACCGTAAATAATACTACTAATAATAGTAATTATTATTATTATTTTAATTTATAGGCTAATAAATGAGTGCACTTAAGACAGTAAAATGTTTCTAATACAATAATTCATGAATGTTCTATTTTTAAATAACCTAGAAATGTGTTTGCAAACTATTCATTCTATGAAGACATATTTTGGTGATTTTATTATAAGCTTTTCACCCAGAGATAGATGCATGCTGTTAATGTTATTATTAAATATATATTATTACA
>NC_133365.1:55435074-55535737 GCF_049309525.1 Garra rufa
GCATTTGCATCCTCCAACTTCTCTTATTTTGTAGTGTTTTGAAATGACCTGTACCCTTTCTTCTTTTCTGTTTCTTTTCTCCTTCATGTTAATTGTTGTTTTTCTTTTAGTATTATTAATATGGAAACAAGAGATTTAACAAATTTTCCTGTATATCATACTGGCGTCGTTTATTATTATTAAAAAAAATTTTTAAACAAACTATGAAGACATATTAAAAAAGAAGAATAAAAAAAGATGTCAGCATCTAAGTTTACTAAAATAACAAATTTAATAATAAAAACTATAAATATATATTTAAAAAAAAAACTAAAACTTTAATAGCGGACAGTATGAAAATAAAATCAATATCAAATTATTAATAAAAGCATATCAATCAAACTAAAACAACACTGATGTCGATTTAAACAAACCTAAAAGAAAATGATTAGTTTTACACGAAAGCAGAAGTAATTCAATACTTACGGCTCATTGATGATTTTCATGACGTTCAGACCGGCGATGGTTCCTGCATCTTTGGTGGCCTGGCGCTGGGCATTATTAAAATAAGCGGGCACAGTGACCACAGCATGTGTGACCTTTAGAAGAGCAGAAATGGTTCAGATGTTGGGTTTTACCGCAGTGCAACAGAGATTAAATGTTTCCTTTGTGCTGGGGTCAAAACTTTACCTTCTTTCCCAGGTAGGCCTCCGCAGTCTCCTTCATTTTAGTCAGAACAATAGCAGAGATTTCCTCAGGGGCAAAAGTCTTCATCTGGCCTGATCCAATGTCCAGCTGGATGTGAGGCTTGTTCTTCTTCTCAATAACCTGGAAGAGACAAAACAGGTGTTTAAAGTTCACCATTGAAGACAAAGAGATATACAGCACTGACAATTCAAATACAGATGTGTGTACCTTAAAAGGCAGGTATTTAATGTCCTGTTGCACAGTTGAGTCGCCCCATGTGCGGCCGATCAACCTCTTGGCGTCAAAGACGGTGTTCTCAGGGTTGGAGGTCAGCTGGTTCTTCGCAGCATCTCCAATGAGACGCTCACCTTCGGTGGTGAAGGCCACGTATGATGGAGTGATGCGGTTTCCCTGGTCATTAGCGATGATCTCCACACGGCCGTTCTTGAACACTCCAACACTGGAACAAAAATACAATAGTATAAGTACAAACTCATATGTCAAATAATGGAGAAATGTTTAAAAGCTGAGCATTACAAAGAAAAAATACACATAGATTAAAACACATACATGTCTATATATATATATATATATATATATATATATATATATAAATATACTGTATACACACACACACACACACACACACACACACACACACACACACACACACACACACACACACACCGTTTATGTTGCAGCCTTATGTTAAACTGCTTTCAATTACTGTTTTTCCAGATCAATCTACACTCCATACACCATAATGACAAAGCACAAAACAGATTTGTGACACCTTTGCAAATGTACTAAAAATAAAACACTGATATAAATACATTGCATAAGTATTCAGTGACTTAGTACTTAGCTGAAGCCTCAAGTCTTTTGTGTGTGACGCAACAAGCTTTGCACATCAGCATTTTTGCAATCATCTCCCAATTCTTCTCCTCACCTCTTCACATCTCAAGCTCTGTCGGCTTGGATGAGGCAGATGCACATTTTCAGGTTTTTCCATAATAGTGTTGGACTGGGTTCAAGCCCAGGCTCTGGCTGAGCCACTCAAGGAGATTCATAGAGCTGTCTTTAAGCCACTCTTGCTTTGTTTAGGGTCATTGTCTTGCTGGAGGGTGAACTTTCTGCCCAGTCTGGGGTTCTGAATGCTCTGGACTGGGTTTTCATTAATGCTAACTCTATATTTTGCTATGTTAAGCTTTCCTTCTACTCTGAAGAGTTCCTCAGTCTTTGCCACTGAAAAACAGCCCCACAGCATAAGGCTGCTACCAGCACACTTTAATGTTGGGATGGTACTCTGCAAGTGGTGAGCAGTGCCTGCTTTCCTCCAAATACGATGCTTGGATTGGGGGTTCATCAGAACAGAGAATTTTATTTCTCACAATCCTAGAGTACTTTAGGTGCTTTGTTACAAATTCCAACAGGGTTTTCATGTGTCTTCACTGGGGAGAGGATTGAGTCTTGCCACACCGCTATTAAGACTGGATTGGTGAAGTGTTGCAGTGATGTTTGTCCTGTTCCTGTTCCTGTTGCCTTGTTCCCTTAATAACCCTGGTGTGTTGCTATGATAATTCATTGACTCCTCCCACTTGTAATCTCATTATCCTTGTTACCCTGTATTTATACCCCTGTGCTTCTGACAGTGCTTGTTTGTGAGTTGTTGTCTCATGTAGATTCTTGATCCCTGCTCCAGTGTTATCCATGTTTTGTAAATTTCTTTATTTAGAAAACTCTGCTTGCACATTGTACTTCTTCCAGCATCACACACACACACACACACACACACACACACACACACACACACACACACACACACACACACACACACACACACACACACACACACACACACATACATTTTAAAGGCTTGTGTATATGAATCCAAATTCATTCTCACCATGAGTAGGTCGTCCCAAGGTCTATTCCAATCACTGTCCCAACACTTTCCTTCTTGACGTTCTTGTAGGCAAACACGCTGCCGGCCACCAGCAGGAACATGCAAAGCAATCGCATTTTGATGTTGATCTCGTGTCAAATCTACACTGATTTCTGTAACGAGTACATTAGAAATAAAGGTCACAGGTCAGTGTCACTCACTGGATGGTTCACGTACTGTCCGTTTTGCTTTTGGCCTTCATAAACATAATTGTTTTTACATAAACAAGTGGACTGTAACTCTAAACTCAACTGTGTATCATCTGCAGAGAGAAACTGCCACTCAATCACACCAAAATGATGGACTTAAGGGCATCACAGAGGAAGATACAGTATTCACTACTTCTATTTTCTATTTCTACTTTGTATTTTACTTTATGTATTTTTTCATGTTCATTGTCAGCTGTTATTTATGAATGTATTCAGCTAAAAACTGTTGTTAGAGCATTGTCATTTCAGCTACAATTTCACATCATTCACATAAAAAAAATAAAGTACCTAATTGAAACTTTTCAATTTGAGTTGAATTACTGAAATAAATGAACTTTTCCACAACATTCTAATTTATTGAGATGCACCTGTACAAGGTTTGTTGTGACTTTTGATTTAACACTTACACTTGGGCAGTTTTATGGCAATTCTATTTTTTAAAACATGTTGTAAATGTTGTTGCATGTCAATTATAATTAATGTAGTTAGTGTAGAAAGTAGCACAAGAAAAATTGCACAAATTGTCTTGTGCAACAACAACAAAAAATAAAATAAACAGACCAAATTATTCACAAAATGAGAGAGAAATATACAGAGTGCAACCGAAAAAATAGTGCAAAAAATCTTTACAAACTATAGGCCTATAAGAATTAGTTGCATAATATATACTAACAAACCAAATAGATGGATCCGCTGGCTGTAGTCTGCGTCAGAATCTATTTTACCTGCTTTATCCGATATGTACTGCTGTTTTATCCTTGTTTTTGGTTTGTGTTGTGTCAAAGGAGATTTCTGTACGTTTTCAAAGAATGCTCTCATGCAAATGTGTTATTTTGCATTTGTTTCCATGCACAAGACACACTTTACTTTCACTTTGCGTTTGTTCAGATTTCCAAAGAAACACACAAATGGCACTTTTCCACTACACAGTACCAGCTCGCCTCGGCTCGACTCGGCTCTGTTTGGTTTTCCACTGTGTAAAAGTTGTACCTGTACCTCCACAATAGTACCTGGTTAAAGAACAAAAATCTACGTTTACTGGTTGAATAGATGACAGTTTGAACCAATCTGGGCACAGGGGTAGTAGGACTAATCATCAACAATCGTTCCTGTTCTTCCTGTTTGGCTCAGAGGACCGAAATGCATTGCTTTCATCTGATGAATCGTGCTGAGGAAATGCGATGACGCAATGCGATATCGCCGAAAAGAGTAGACTCTGTACATTACGAGACTTTTTAAACAAAGCATTCAAATTGGATCAGCGGTTCAAAAGTTATTAAACATTTAAAACAACAGTTATTTTTGTCTTTGGGGGTTAAACCTTTGAAATCACATCGGAATAATTAAACCTGCTTTCGTAAACTATATTCTAAAAAATCAATTCTGTTTCCAATATTAAGATGCAGTTCCCCATTACAATGTAATCGATTCTGCCAATCGAAGTGGAGTGTCGAAAACAGTGCTATAAACCCGAGCGTTTTAAGCAGAAAAAAATAAAATAAAAAACTGCTCTTAACTTAAATAAATATACTTGCCAACATTAACACAAACAATGGAAATACATAAATGTCACACCCCCGGACCTTCTTGTTGGTTTTTCCCATTTCCCCCCGCAGTTCTGAGTGTTTTTGGTTTCTCCCTTATTGTCTGCACCTGTGTTTGTAATTAGTCTGTCTATTTATGGTGTGTGTTTTCCCAGTTCTCTTGTCGGTCTTTAATGTTATATGGATGTTTTCCCCTGGTGTTCCTGTGTCTGCCTGTATTCCGTTGGATTTATTAAATATACGTCTTTTATTTACGTCGTTGTTCGTGTGTTCCTTCCTGCATCGTGACAATAACTGTACTTGCAACAGTTTGGTTGCAACGCATAATTGTGTGGTTAAATTTAATTAGATCTCGTGTTGTATACACTGCTGAAAAAACAACAGAACCCTGCCCAAAAATAATAGAAAAATGTAATGGATTTAATGGTTATAATGGGAATTGTATTGGTAAGTATAACAGTGTCTGCTGGTATCACTGTAAAAAGTGAACAGTTGGATCAACTTAAATGACTTCAATTGGTAACACCTAAACATTTTAAGTTCTTTCAACTTAATTTATTACATAAATTAATTATAAATTAAGTTGAAAGAACTTAAAATGTTTTAGTGTTACCAATTGAAGTAATTTTTTTTAAGTTGATCCAATTGTTCACTTTGGATTCTATTGGTGGGTGGGGTGGTAAATCCTATTGGAAAAGTGCCCAAAACACACTACAATAAGGAATTTTGTAATAGTTTCACTGGAAAAAAGTTAATGGTTCATAATGGTATTTAATAGAAACCATTAGAATTTCTGTGATGGTTTGTATATTAGGCTTTTATTGTGTTTTTCTTTTAGCAAGGTAAGCATAGCAAGCATCATAAGCAAGAAGGCTGAACACCTTAATCAATCATACAGAGAGAACATTGTTGCATACCTTTATCTTTTGCCCGTTTCTCCTCATCTTCTTCTTTTTTTTCCTAAATTGGGCACCTGACAGCTTTGGCCTTTTTCTCTCCATCGCTGTGTTTACTTTGTAATCGACAATCAACAGATTTCCCCCCAACGCTGTCACTCACGAGCAGAGGTCAAGACTGAACTAATTCACCTCCACATCATAATCGTTTTTTATTACCTATTTTTATTAGCCATTTATTATTATTTATTACATTATTTGTAAGACAGTCAGGTGTCACTGACATAGTTTAGGCCCCCCTCCTTGTCCGCTTCATTTGGGAGAGGTGAACTGTGTTCTTTGATCAAATAATAACTCAAAAACTACAGCTAACTAACACAATAAAACACAAAATAAATTGTTGATCACGAGATTCTTCAGATGTTATTGATACACGCTTTGAAGCTTCGGTGTCACTCACATGTCAAGAGTACAGCACAAAAACCCAAACAGCCTTATGGCTGCAGAGCAGAATTAAGATTGTAGCCTACTGTACTCTCTCATAATCACAATTCAAAAAAAGGGCCATCCTTGCCCACTTAATAAATCATTACTGTACAAACCAAAACCTGTCTGATCGAAAATAAAAACTTTGTTTGCGTGCATTTTGTTTTCCACAGTTGGTTTTTCTGATATAGGGAGAGAGTGGGGACGGTTGCAGCAAGGCTTATTTCTACAAGCAGGAATAAGAAACAGAGATGATATTTACTGGCCCTTATACTTCCAGCCACATGTGATCATTCCTTCTACAAAAAATCAATTTCATGGTAAAAAAGTATTTTTTTTTTAAAGATGAGATTTTTGGTCATAGTGTCTAAGTTGTTTGTGTGACGCATTGTAAAAACATAACATTTTAACAGCGCTTTCTGAGCTTCTAATAGGCTAGATAGTGTTTGTCAACGATACTGTGTCTAGCTAATATACCATTTTATCATGGCTATTACTGTAAACACATTGTTGCAACATCCCAACATGCTCAATAAAAAAAAAACAAAAAAAAACTTTGTTCTCCTCTCTTTCTTGATCTTCCCTTTCTAGCCTGTACTCATCTAACAATGCCTGATATATGGTATTTTTGAGCACTTCCTATGTTGATCTGCCTCCTTAGGATGAATCACTTGTTGTATTCTCATGCTTTGGATAAAAGTGTCTGCTAAATGATTAAATGTAAATGCTGTCCCTTACCACAACATTGATTTAAAAGCTTGCCATAAGATTACATAATTGTAATTTTATAATGATAATACTAATGAACCCCTTTAATAGTCAGGTATCTCTCCTTTTTTTAAGTGAATAGGTAAAAAAATCGACTTGTTACTTAACCCTTATGCGGTCTTCGTTTTGGAATCACACTCATGGTCTTTAATTTTGGTTTTAAATTTTGTAACAAAATCATATTTAAAAAAAAAACGAAAAAATGTTTTCCCTGTTCATTAATGTTTTTACTCCACATTTGTGCAGTTTTCGCAGTTTTTATGCAATTTTTTAAATATATATAAATTATTAAATAAATATATATTTTTAATAGGTTTATATGCAAAAACAGCTTTTTATGTAAAATTCACTTTATAAAATACCCACATTTTAAACTTTCATTCATGGGGATAACATGGATAATTTGATATGGTTTACTTTAGTGTAAGATTTTTGCCCATTTTTTGGAAAATGCAGTTTTAAAAGTAAAAAAAAATTATATAACTTTTACCACTAGATGGCTGCAGAGCAATACTATTAACTAATTGCTATCTGACCAACAATAAGATATCTTTTCACAAGTTTTTTTCAGTTGAGTTCATATCTACATATTATGAAATCACAATTATTACAATAAAAAAATACTTTTTGACAAAGTTAAGCATTTTTTGTACTGAAACAAAACCAGTTCTATTACATATTGAGTAGCAGTACACAACATGAGCATAAGAATGCAACAACAACATCTTTTTTTATTATTATTTGACAAATTATAAGAGAGCAGTTTTTATGGTCTCCAAATGTAGTCCTGTGTGTTTCATGATATGTAGATATGAACTCAACTGAAAAAAACTTGTGAAAAGATATCTTTCAGGTGGTCAAATAGCAAAAAGCATATAGTGGAGCTCTGCAGCCACTTACTGGCAAAATTATTTTTTTTTACGTTTAAAACTGGATTTTCCAAAAGATGGGCAAAAATCTTACACTAAACCATGTGAAATTATCCATTTTATCCCCATGAATGAAAGTTAGACATTTGGGATTTTTATGAAAGGGAATTTTACAAAAAAAAAGCTGTTTTTGTGTAAAAACCTATTAAAAAATATTTATTTATTAATTTATATATATTTAATAAATATCCTAAATCCTCCAAAAACTGCACACATGAGGAGTAAAAACTAAAAATAATATTTGTTTTGTTTTTTTAACTATTATTTTATAACAAAAATTGCAAAGACCACGAACGTGAGTATTTTTTTCACACTAACATAAAATCAAGCTATCATTCCAATTAAATTTTTTATTTGTAGATCAAGATAGTGTTGACTGATTTACAAAGTCTCATACCATTTGGACAAAGGGAACATTTTTTTAAATTTTATCGAACGCCATTCGGGGTCCAGAAATCCCCCGAAGACCGCATAAGGGTTAAGAATGTTTTTCATTTACTATTCTTTGTTTTTATACAGCCAATTGACCTTATTAAAGACCCTGACTGTGCACAAATAAAATAAAGAAATTGTAAAATGATATTTAAGAATGATTTAATTACATTTTATTGACTGTTGCAACTGTCCCCTGTTGTGGGGACATTTTCAATTTTTCACTTTGTCTATTTAAGTGTAAAGTGTAGGTATATTATAATATGTACACATGTTGCAGCAATATGGCTGAGTAGCTGACAGATGTGGCTTTATTGTATTAAAATCTCGGCTTTCTAATACAAACAGTCTCTGAGAAACTAAAGGAAATGCAAAAAGTGTTGCAAACGTCCCCTCTGACCAATTAACTTGATCAAGGTAACTGATTTAGAATATTTCAGCATAGGCTATTTGCTACCAACAGAGCTAATGAATTACAGGTGAGGTAACTATACTACCATCATGTCATACCATTAGATATTACAAATAATTCTGATTTTAAATCACGAGTGTCTGGTAAAATAGCTGTTTTTTCAATCTGTAATTTTATAGTAGAGAGTGCATCTCTGGAATAAAATAATGAGGAGGTCAAGGTGCTCTCTGGTCTAGGGTTTATAATAGTCCATCAAAGAACACTGTAGGATGACCATGGCACTCTTTCAGATTTGAAAAGCCTTTATTATCAGATGGCTAAACTCTCCAATGTGTTTCGGCTCATGCCATCCTCAGGAAGAGCAAACAATAAACTCAGCACAAGTGATACCAGTGTCATTCATTAAGTCAGCTGATTAGTAGACAACTGACATGTGACAAGCAATAATCATCCACAAAACAGCAATTTTCATACTCAAGTTTTTGGTTTTTTGGTTTTTGTTCAAAATGTTGTTTATTTTTATGGAACTTTCACGTGTTTGTAAAAAAGAATTTATGAAGCTAGAATAAAATGTTTTTGTTTCCAAGCAGATACCCTGTTCTTTCTTTTGATGTTTTGTATGTTCAGATATTCATATAACAAATATATACAAATAACACCTAAATAGGGACATAGTAGTAAACTTAAAGTATGATGTTAAGTTCACTTAAAGAAAAGTTATGAGTATACTTGCAGTATAAAATTACTAGTAGTTTACTGAGACTATACTTCAAATGCATAAAAAATATTTAATTAGTAAACTATCAGTATACCTATCAGTTCACTTTTAGTATACTTGCAGTACAAACTGAAAACATAGATGTAAACTAGTTGTGTACTCAACGATTACTACTGTTATACTTATAAAATATAGTATATAAAAGTATAGTTTTATATACTAGAAAGTGGGCCAATTTAGTCCCAAGGGAGTATTGAAATAGTACACCTAAAAGTATACTACTAGTACACTGATGTTTGTATACTTACTACATAAAGTATACTTCAAAGTATACTTTAAAATGAACTTGAAGTATACTTCTTTTTGGTAAGGGTTGTACAACATTATATCGCAATGATTACAGTGAAGACATTTAAAACAAGCCTTAGTTTTATTCCCCAACCAAGAAGTTTCACAGGTAGGTAATAAATAGCAATGTACTAATTTATTTATAAGGTTGTACTTTCTAATCTCTGGAGGATCTGGAAATGTGTTTCTCAACAACTCACCACTTTGTAAAATACCAAAAATAAAACTGTAAATCTGTAAAATTGTTAAGAATTGTTAGATTTAATTAAAACTCAGAAGGTGGTAACTCACTTTCAGGCCTACTTATCATAAAATATTCCAAAACAATCAATCAATCCATTATTTTTATATTAAAGACTAAACATCCATTTTGTGAATATTTTTCATTAATCAAGGGTCATAAATGTGCATGCAAATTTCACCACATAGATGTGTTTTGGAAAGGCTGTACACATTTTGTTAAGATTCTTGTGTTGTGGTTAAATTGAACCCTAAAGGCTACCATGAGATTTGTCCAAAATCAGGTAAAAAATTATATATATACTTTAGCTTGTCAAACACTAAAATATCTAAAATATGAAATACATGCAAACTTTTTAAATTTAAGAGTCTGATTCATCCAAGGAAAATTCAGTTTCAGTTAAAAAATCTCTCAAAGGTGATTTTGTTTCTTAGTTTTGTTTTTTTTTGTAATTTTTTTGGATCTAAAGGACTAGACTATTGAAAATGAATGTGAGAAACTCATTTACCGTGACAAGAGTTTGAGAACCAGACAAAGCAAAATGCCACAGAAAAAATTGCACGAAGTACAAAGTCACTACAAGTAGTCATGACCAAAAAATTCTGAACTGAACAAAAATATGTCAGTCAAATTGACCCCTAATACAATAAAAAAAAAAATATATTTCCTACATATTTTTTATATTTTATTCTCTATGACAGGCTACAATAGAGTTTTTCAGTTTTTACCTGAATCTATTTTTCATATTGTCGACTTTTTTGGCAAATTGCATGGAAAGCAATGTAGGTTAATTTGATCCCCAACAAAGAAGTTATACCCAGATTTAAACAGAAGGGGTAATCTTATTATCTTTAATAATGACAAAATCAAAAAATAAAGGTCATTGCACATTGTTTTATAAAACAATTGCACAACGCAATATAAAACACTAATATATAAAGTACTATATAACAAACGCTGTGGAGCACAATTTTGTCATTTATTGACTTACAAATGTGCAGCGATAAAATCACATAAACATTTCATCAAAACAACAACGAAAAACATCAGTGCTGTGGTTTAGCATGAAACAGAAACCTTAGCCATAGGTTAAGTCAAACCTGGTGGTTTATATATGTAGAGAATTAAATGACTCTATTTTTGGGAGTCCGAACAGCTGAATATTTTGCAGTGCAGATAGGCGAGTTTCTCAGCATGTGAGCGCCGCAGCAATGGAAACCATTCCCAATGGGGCAACTCTACCACTCTGTATCCGGCCAGCGCTAGATGTTTCCTCTTCAGTGCGTATAATCCAAGCAACTGCTTAGTCCTGTAGCAATAGTGGTTCCTATGTGTCACCTGAACAGCGAGTCTCTGAATCGACGGTTTAGAATCGTCCAGACGAGGTGAACGCTTACGGGATTTGGTCAGCGTCATCAGAAGATCGTCTGTCAAGTCAATACCGACATTGAAAATACTTTCTCTTTCACGGACCGGTTCAGCTCTGTTAATCTTTTGGTTGACCTGGTTAGATGCCTGCACTGGAGTCTTTCGCGTATTAGTTAGTTGAGCCAAGAGGTCGTCAGTTATGCTAACTCCGGAGAGCCTTGCGTCCACGTTTTGAGAGGTGGGATTTTCTTGGCAAGGTTCGGAGGACACAGAAACAGGCTGGTCGTTTTGGTCTAAGTGCACTTCTAGATCAATCGAGCGCAAGTGCGGAAGTATCATGTGTTTGCGCACAAACATCTCCCCACCCAGAAGATTCCTCAACACATCTTCAGCCTCGAGCACCTCAGGCTTCTGGCAGATATCCGATTGAGCGAAATCCCACAGCAGTTTGGTCACTTCTTCACGAATTGCAAGACTAAGTCTTGGGACCGTCGACTCGGGTAACTCCAAGCCTACAGTTCCATCTAAGGTGAATAAGTCTTTCTTCAACTCAAGCTCTTGGGAATTGCAAGCCCTGTTGACAAACTCTTCGCTTAAAGCCAAACTGAGCAAGTCTTCGGGGAGCAGACCAGCAAAAGCAAGTCCAAGCAGACCTGTCAACAAATGTTGGGGATATGGCTGAAACTCAGCTTGGCGTTCTCGTAAGATCGTAGTGAGGCACGGATAAAGCTGGGGGGATTGTTCGGGAAGGACTCCCAAAGTCCCGAAGGCCCACAGCAACTTAGCAGCATCTTTACTCCGGCATTGATTGACCACGTTGGGTAATTGTTTGGCCACAGCCAGGAGAATGCGATCATCCCGGTAGTGCAGAGCGGAGCAAGCTAAGACGACATGCATGAGGCCTTGAACCTCCATTCGCGGGGCACGACGAGGAACTTCCGATCCCATGGCGTCCAACCACGGGAGATGGTCTAGATAACTAAACCGCATGAGTTTCATTACATTAACAATGCTGAAATCGCTCATATCCTCGACTACATAAAGCGCCCTGTCCATGAGCCGTCGCGTCGCTCTCTCAGACAGGGAGCGTTGGGATTTAAAGAGACCTAAGCAAACGGCTCCCAACTCTTCAGGTTTCAACTGGTACAAATGGCGCATAAGTAACGACTCAAGGGGTTGAACAAGGGTATCCGGACATCTCCTGCCTTCTCCGATTATGTACAAGAGTTGAACCAACTCTGGAACACCCATTTGGTTGAACTTATGGCTTATGTTGTCATACAGCCTCTTAAGGTAGTGAGGAACACTCCGACCGATGCATCGCCAACAGTCGGCGGCCAGCAACAACTGGTGAAGCTCCATCTCGCTGGCTCTCTGGGAGAGCTCAGTTTCGTAGAATCCCAGAATGCTATGGGATTGAGGCAAGCCTAAGTTCACAAAGGCCCTCAGTGCATCCAATAACTGCGGCGTTGTGAAGTTTTGCATGATTTCCACGCTGTACCGCAGGAGCGTATAGAATTGTTTGTCGCCTCTTACGACCGTGGTCTGTTCTTGGGCAATCTGACCAAGCTTGGACAGGAAATTGGTTACGTCTGAAGGTCCCATGTTGTTCTTTTGTACCGTGAATTTATGAAGAACTAACAAGGCCTCGTTGAGGTCTACAGTAGATGAGCGTTGGGATGGGTCATGGGTCATGTTCTGGTATTCAGGCCGACATTTCTGAAAGGCTCGTGGGTTGCCATTGATGCTTGGCTCTTTGGTGACGTTTGGGGTTGGAACGGCTCCTCGGTTTAAGTTCTTGGTGCTGGAGAGCAGATGCGAGCCGCTAATACTGTATGCACTGCACTGTTGACGCAACGCAGGGTTTAAGGGGAGATTACAAGACAATTCCTCAGTTTCTGAGCGGCCTACGGTAGAGGAACGTGCCGTCGGTCTCTGGTAGTAAGCCGAGGGGTTGCACACCAGCGTGCTTTCTGTTTCTTCTTCTCTCTTTTGCTCTCCATTTTCCACATTTGATGACAAACGTTGGGATCTGAAGATGAAAATGCGCTGTACATGGGCATAAAGACAGCGCTTTGCCACATGATGAAACAGCACCGTCGCAGACATCAACAGCAGACACTGGAAAGGATCATAAAATTATTAAATATTTCAGTTAAATCTGCGAAACAGGAACCGAAACAGAAATCCATTGAAATATGATGCCTTTTGATGCATCTAGTAAGTTTTGACATTTATTGACAATTACGCTGTCATTGGCTCTCATGTGTCAAGACTTAGTCAACTCAATGATAGCAAACAAAATTTACATAAGCTTGCTGAAATGCAAAAAAAGTTGTTTTTTTAAAGAAGTATTTTCTGCTCACCAAGCCTGCATTTATGTGATGTAAAAAACTGTAAACTTTTGAAATATTTTTACTATTTAAAATAACTGTTTTCTATTTGAATATACTTAAAAATGTAATTTATTCCTGTGATTTGAAAGCTAATTTTAAGCATCATTACTTCAGTCACATGATCCGTTAGAAATCACACTAATATTCAGATTTGCTGCTCAAAAAACATTTATTATTATTTTTATTATTATTATGTTGAAAACAGCTAAGTAGAGCTTTTTCAGGTTTCTTTGATGAATAGAAAGTTCAGAAGAACAGCATTTATCTAAAAAAAAATTAAACTGATTGATCTTTGGACCTTTCTATTCATTAAAGAATCCTGAAAAAACACACTTAACTGTTTTAAATACTGATACTACTACTACTACTAATAAGTAAAGTATAAATTTCTTAAAAAAAAGAAGAAAAAAAAGAAAAGAAACAATAAAAATGTACTGACCCCAAACTTTTGAACGGTAGTGTATATTAAAAATAATTATATATCGTATCAATTATCTGAATATAAATACATGTAAACATCTTTAAAATTTATACTGTATGTGTGTTTATGTATATATATATATATATATACACATAACCAATATACTTAATATACACATACATTATGTCAACAAAAACATATTTAGGATGTGATTAATCACGAAAAATAATTTAGAAAGCTCTAAAAAATAATATTTGGAAGATTCTCGGGTTCTTCTAATCGTCAAACACGACTGTTTTCACATTATTTTTTTCCCGAAAATGACTGCTTTTTATAATGTGCGTTTACAAAACAAGAAAATTAAAAGTGAGATACCCAAAGCATTATTTCCATGTAACGACACGTCTTTAATCAAACTTAGAATATTGCACGTCCTTGAGAGCATAGAACCTCATTGAGTCACATTCACGCAGAAAACAACAGATTGAACGCGAATGACTGTAGAATGATGCACGTACCTTCAGCGCGTGTATTCTTCAAGTACTCTTCTTTAATTCAGGTATTTATTTCATGAAGAAACACAGTAAAAACACTCAACAATGTGCTGAATGCACACTGACAGCATGTAGTAAAGTGTATCGGTCATGCGCGCTACGGAGGCTCGCAGGAGACACAAATGATACAGTGCACATGCGCACAATGGATCTACTGCACCGATGATCATGGATAGAAATGATTACTATTATTGTTAATTATTAACTGCTAACAATTTGTCACATTCGCGATGAGATGGTAGATTGTGTGTTTTATTATTTGCAAATTTTGACCCATACAGTGTATTTTTGTTTTGATGACTTTAGAGTACTAAGAAACGTTGGGACTTTTATTTTATTTATTTGTATGACAGTACTGACATACAAGTAAATAAAATAAAAGTCCCAACATTTCTTAATAAGAGATTAAGTCATTTTAATTAAGTATATATAATGAATGTATTAACAGTAATTGTGCAATACAATTAAATATATACATATATATATATATATATATATATATATATACAAATCTATTTTATTAATAAATTAATTTATAACGGTTTCAGTATTAACAGTAATATGTAATTACACACATAATATATATATATATATATATATATATATATATATATATATATATATATATATATATATATAAATTAAAGATTAATAAAAAATAAATATATTAATGTATTAGCAGTAATTGTACAATATATATAAAATGTTTTATAGTATTAACAGTAAATGTCATCATAAATTATCTATCTACATAATTGTATTACTGTTAACACTGTAAAACTATATGTGACCCTGGACAACAAAACCAGTCATAAGGGTCATTAAAAAAAAAAAAAAATAGAGATTAATACTCAATAACAAGGTTAATACATATATATAAATGAATAATAATAAATACTAAATAAATAAGCTTTCCATTGATGTATGGTTTGTTAGGATAGGACAATATTTGAAAATCTGTAATCTGAGGGTGCAAAAAATCAAAATATTGAGAAAATAATAATATTAAAGTTCTTAGCAATGCATATTACTAATCAAAAATTAAGTTTTGATATATTTACGATAGGAAATTTACAAAATATCTTCATGGAACATGATCTTTACTTAATATCCTAATGAGTTTTGGCATAAAAGCAAAATTGATAATTATATATATGATTTTTGACAATGAATGACTAAAACTCAAAACAAATCACAAATAAGACAAAAATGTAAGCAATTACTAATTTAAAATAATGATTTCTTCTGTAGTTTAAACCTTGGTTAAAATACTTTTTATAAGAGATGTGTGCAGTCTATTTAAAAGCTGAGAAATGAAATGTTGCAGTTGTTGATTAATTGTTTATCCACACATTTATTTGAAAGGAAACCCATGAAAAGACACAGCTGTATTTTCTTATTCACATCTTTATTATTTAAATTAATATTTGCTAAGATATGCTTTTCCCAAGCAAATTCTGAAAAAAAAGAACGAAAGGAAAAAATGAAATGCTTACAAAAACCTCGGTGGCATCTGGAGAAGTGATGGAGAAAAGGGAAAAGACGCGGGGCTCTCCAATGTATGACTTTACAGCCGTGATATAGCCGATCGAAGGTTTGAAGATTCATATATGTATATTATATTCCTATATTAATAGTTTTGAAAAATAAAAGCTGACATGTCAGTCTCATTACTTCACAAAAGTATTCACACGCATTAGCTCGGTATATTTGGATAGAATAGTTCTGTACACATAAGGAACAGTGATATTTACATGCAGTCGACTGCCTTTGTCTCTACCAAGAACACAGCAGGACACAACAGAAGCACATAGCAGCAAATGTGGCCAAAGACAGCAGAGGTCCATCTAAAGCTTTCTCTCGTAACACCTAGTGTCATAAAGCTGCGATGATTATCTCAAATATGGCATGATAGAAAAGAAGAGGCACGAGCGTTGGGAAAAGCCTTGGGACCGGAGTTTTCCACGTCAAACTTTCTATTGCATTTCTACAGCGGAACACGTCCAGGGAGAAAAGAAATCGCTTGTTTGTGCTTGTTTCCGAGATATCTGCTGTGTTAAAGAAAAACATGGCAAAGTCATCCGGCTGCTTTGACGGAATAACTTCTCTAGCTTATTTCAAGACTTTGTGACAAAAGGTGTTCTGTGAAATGCGTTTGTCCCTCGTCAAAACCTGTAGTGCATTTGTTATCTGGCCGTGTTCGGAAAAGCATACAGCTGTACAACTTGTGCTGTTTCTATACAAGAGAGCACACTGCACACTACACACTGCATACTGCACGCTTGACCTCTTATTCCCAGTGGGATGACAGAACCATCATACAATTGTTCTTGATTTGCTTACAAACTTGTATTATTAAAAATGCAACATAGCAGTTTTTACTCTTAAGACACTAAATTGCACACTGCGTTCTCTTTCACAAAGATTATTTTCAATAGTAAGTAGTATTCAGTGCACATGGTATGCTATGGAAGCTTACTTCTGGAATGAAATAAACAAATAAAAAAGGTAATTGCATTTTTTAACCTCACAATTCTGACGTTTTTATATCGATGCAAACTTGTCATTGAGATAAACCACAAATAAATCACTTTTTTTTTTCATTTTTATCTCACAATCATGACTTTTTGCAAATCTTGCAATTCTTACAATTTTTCATTTTTTTGCAAAAAAAAAAAAGCCTTTAAATTATATTTATGATAGGAAATTTACTAAATATCTTTATGGAACATGATCTTTACTTAATATCCTAATGATTTTTGGCATAAAAGTATATATATATATATATATATATATATATATATATATATATATATAGATGCAATGAAATAAACACATAAAAAAGATAATTGCGCTTTTTTTACCTCACAATTCTGACATTTTTATATATAGATACAAACTTGTCATTGAGATAAATCACAAATAAATCATTTCTATTCCATTTTTAGCTCACAATCATCACTTTATATCTTGTAATTCTTTATTTTTTGCAAAATAATAGTCTTTAAAGTTGTCCAAATGAAGTTCTTAGCAATTACTAATCAAAAATTACGTTTTGATATGATTATGATAGGAAATTTACAAATTATCTTCATGAAAGATGATCTTTACTTAATATCCTAACTATTTTTGGCATATATATTTATATATTCTGACTTTTTTATACGAATAAAAACTTGTCATTGCGAGAATAAAATAAGAATTGTGAGATAAACCACAAATAAATCACAAATGTATTTATTATTCCATTTTATCTTACAATTATGACTTTATATCTTGCAATTCTTTATTTTTTGCAAAAAATAGCCTTTAAATTTGTCCAAATGAAGTAATTAGCAATGCATATTACTAATCAAAAATTACGTTTTGATATGTTTATGATAGGAAATTTACAAAATATCTTCATGGAACATGATCTTTACTTAATATACTAATGATTTTTGCCATAAAAGTATGTATATATAGCTTTTTTTTAGCTCACTTTTTTATATGAATACAAACCTGTCATTGCGAAAATAAAACAAGAATTGTGAGATAAATCACAAAATTATTTTTTATTCAATTTCTATCTCACAATAATGACTTTATAGCTTGCAATTCGTCGTTTTTTCAGAATTGCAAGAAAAAAGTCAGATTATCTGTATTTATTGAATATTTTCTTTTTCACAAAGTTTGTATGTCACAATAACTTTATCTCTTGCAATTCTTGATTTAAAAAAATTAAAGAAAAAAGTCAGATTGCAAGATAAAAGTCAGCTTTATTTTTTCTTATTCTGTGGCAGAAACAAGCTACACATTAAAAGAGTTAATAAAAGAGTTTTTATCTTACAATCTCACACAATCTTTTATCTCACAATTGTGAATTTATATCTTGCAATAATGACTTTATCCCATAATTCTGACATTCTAATTCTGTGGCGGAAACAAGCTTAACTATTTCTTTTCACAAAGTTTATAACACAATTCAAACTTTTTTCCACTTTGCAAGTTTCTGTCAGACAATTTTGAATTTATATCTTGCAATAATTACTGTATGAATCAATACTGAGCAAGAAAAACATCAGAATTGTAAGATAAAATGTCAAAATGGCTAGAATTGTAAATAAAAATATCATGAATATTATTTTTTCACAGATAAGTTTATATCTCAAATTTTTTTTGTTATATCTCGCAATAATGACATAATATTGCACAATTCTCACAAATTGCAAGTTTATATCTCACATTAATGACTTTATATTTTGCAATTCAGTCTGAAAAAAGTCAGGATTGAAAAGTTAAAATTGTGAGATAGAAAGTTGCAATTACCCCTTATTTTTATGTTTTTTTTTTTTTGTTTTTGTTTTTTTTTGCAAATTGTGATTTTCTATTCCTCCAGTTTGCATGTTTGTATTTAAATTTAAGTTTATATCTTATTATTTTGACTTTGTATCTCGCAATTCTTCATTTTCTCAACTCACGACTGCAAGGAAAAAAAGGTCAGAATTGTGAGATAAAAGTTACAATGCCTTTTTACGTTTTTTAACCTCTGGGCCTCTTTGTTTAGGAGTCACACTTGGCTGCTTCACGGTCAAAAGTGACCGAAGCCTTAAAAAGTTACTTTTTTTTTCAGGAAAATCAATTAAATAATTTTTGGTTCAATAATATTTTGTGATTATTATTTAGAATTTTGAGGAGTTTTTATGATACTGCACAACATTTATACAATGTTAATGAACATTTTTTTCCACTAGAATTAATCTGTATTTTTTGTATTTAATTATTTATTTATTATTTGTCAATAAATGCAACATTTCACATTAAAATTGCTTGATGTAGCTTTGCCAGTTTTCCGTATTTCCTATATGACCAACATAGGAAATTACATAGGAGTGACTATTTTTTTTTTTTTTTACCCTTTAACATATTCAAATCATGTCAGTGATTTTTTTGTGTGCTCACATATCTAATGCAACAAAAGTCACCAAGTGTAATCTTATTCTGATGAATACAATTTCAAAACATACAATTTTTTGGTCAAAAATGACCAAAGAGGCCCAGAAGGTTTGAATTCTGTGATGAAAATGAGGTTATTTTGCAATTTGGCCAAACTTCCCATTCATTCACCACACTGTAAATGCAAAGTCAAGCCACGCTCTTTGCACCGTGGGGAACTACATAGCGTGCAGTATGCTCTATTGAATGCACACTGCGGAAACAGCACGCGTTGTACGGCATTCTCAGTCCTCAACTAGCACACAACCCACATTTCAGTCTTCACAAACCCTTCCAATATTCCACGTGATTTGTGTGCACTGTGCACTTACTTCAAAACATTTAAATCATCACTTCAATCTACTGCATATGACATTTTTTAAAGTCAAATATTCTAAATGATACTTTCAGTAAGTATACATTGACACATATTATATGCTCTTTTTGGAAGAATGTAAAGTCATCTTCATGGACTAAATTCGAGATGGACCCGTCGCCCTCTGCACAGTTTTGGCTCAGCCGCCGTCCGTCTGTCTAGCAGCTTCATCAACCAAACCTCATTCAGTAGCTGTTGTTCACAACAACCGAGTCCTCGGTTAAAAGCAGGATGGTCTGAGACCGAAGCGTCAAGTGCACTAACATATTGACTTGTTTTTTTAATCTCAATCTCTCCTTCTAGTTTACTCTACATTGCTCAAAACATAGAAAAGGGCAAAAACAACATTCAGGTGATACAGTACGTTCTGAGTTGAAATGAATACACGTCCTCCGCCGCTGCTTTGGGCAATAGAGCAGGAGGGTTGAGCGCTCCTCTGTCCCGCACCAGGCCTCGGCCTACAAACATACTCTATTCAAGCACACGGATGCAAACGCAAACTCGGTTTCACTGCATTGCAACAATGCATTCTGAGTCTGATATGCCACCATTCGAAAGCTTGGGATCAGTAAGAATTCATATTTCTTATTCACCAAGGATGCATTAAATAGATGTGACAGTAAAACAAAAGATTTATATATGAAAAAAGCCGTTCTTTTGAACTTTATATTCATCAAAGAATCCTGAAAAATAAAATGCATCACAGTTTCCATGAAAATTAATTACAACTTAATATTAAGTGTAATTTAAACCGAAAATTCTGTAACTAATTTTTTTTATTTTGATTTCGTCATCAAAAAATACATTTTCTACATTCATTTTTTTTTTTTCATTTTGATTCAATTAGCTTAATATTGAGTGTCATTGTAACTGAAATTCTGTGTTAATTAATTTTTAAATTTATTACATCATTCATAATTAGTGTGCATTTTTTGTGTTATTTGATCTTTTTTATTCAGATTACACAGCTGAATATTGCTTGTAATTTAAACTAAAATTTCAAATTTAAATATGTATGACATTTAAAAATTTACTGTTGCATTTAATCTAAACTGAAATTTAAAACTAAAAAAAAAATATGTTGCATATAATTTAAATTGAAACGTCTGCATCTTTATTAAAAAGTAATTGATAATATTTAGACAATAGATATTTAAAATTAATTAGTACAACTTAATCTTTTGGTAACCAATTTAAACATTTGTGTTTATGCTACAAATTAAGTTTATCCAAGTCAGTGTAGTTTGTTGGTCAAGTTGTCGTAAGTCAAAAAGATTGATGCAAACTGTTGTATTCATTTTTTTGACCAGCCAAAACATTTGTTTTCAGAGTGTAGAATGATTTCTAAAGGATCATGTGACACTGAAGACTGGAGTAATGATGCTGAAAATTCAGCTTTGATAACAGAAATAAATTACATTTTAACAGATATGAACATAGAAAACAGCTATTTAAAATTGTAATAATATTTCACAGTTTTACTGCATTTTTAATTCAATAATTGCAGCCTTGCTGAGCAGAAGAGACCTTTGAAGAGACTGCATGAATAATCTGCTTCATTTGTCTTGCACGTCTGTATACTTGCGTAGAGTATGTTTCCGCGGCCCGACAAACATCCACATAAACACTCTCGAGACTGGCACTAAGATTTGGTCCTAAACGTGATGGCGCGTTGCATCTGAGCACCATGCGAGATCTTCACTTTAAGAGAAACTCCCTGCAGTTTTAGTCTAGTTTTGATTGTTTGAAGGCTGCAGAGAACAGAAGATGCTGTCATTAGCGCATCTCCGAAAGATGGTGACTTATTAATAGCCTAAACCCTCAAAGCGCCTGTAAAAACACAAAGCTGAAACAGTCTGTGAATCCCCATAAACCCCTGAGTGTTTTCCGCTTGGCTACTGACCTGCGGCCAGCTCCTCTGCACTAAACCAGCTGATAAGGCCACACACGCTCTCATAACTACCCAACGAACCTGCCCTCAACCCACACACCTGCCCCAGACAAGCAGGGCATCCTTGGACAGTCCTCGGAAGCGGTTTCGTTTTTGGATTGTACTGAATGCTATTGTAATCGGGGCTGCATCAGATCTCCGTCGACTCGATCCTCTCCAGTCGGGTCGGCACGGGCCACGGCGGAGCCAGCTGGTGCAGCTCCGGCAGCTTCTTCTCCTCCGCCGGCGGGGTGGGAGAGGTGAGCGATATGGAGACGGACACGGGGGGCTCCGGCAGCGGCGGCGGCGGAGGCCCCGGGGGCGAGGCGGGCGACGGCGTGACCATCTGGGCTCCCAGCTTGTCCACACGCTCCTCCAGCGCCTGGTTCTTCTGCAGCATCTCCACGTAGCTGAGCTGCAGCTGCGCTTGGTACTTCAGCACACGCTCTTTTTCATCCTGCCAGGTCTGGCGCTCCTGGGCGAAGGTGAGCGCCTGGCGTTCGCGCTGCTGTCGTTCCAGACGCAACTCGCCCTGCAGTCGCTCCAGCTGCCGCCGCAGGTCACCCGACTCCTGCCATTGCACCTTGGAGTCGTCGCTTTGCAGCGTGAGAAGCGAGTCGGGCGCTGGGAGCGCTGGAAGGGACGTGGGCGTCTCCGGAGGGGACAGAAGACGCTCTCGGCTGCGGGACGCCACTAGCTGACCCATTTCGGCCAGGCTGGGCTCGCTGGCACGACTGGAGCTGCTGCTGAGTTCACTGAGGGCTTTCTTCAGCCGTGTGACCTCTGTTTCAAACGCACTCAGCTTGTCTCGCAACACTGTCACCTACAGACACGGAAAGGGAAATACAGACATACAGTGCCTTGCAAAAGTATTCATACCCCTTCATTTTTTTCACATTTGGTTTTGTTGCAGCATTATGTTAAACTGCTTTAAAAGAGTTTTTCCCCACATCAATTTACACTCCATACACCACAATAATGACAAAGCAAAAACCAGATTTGTAAATTTGACAAATGTAAAAATAAAACACTGAAATAAGTAGATTGCATGAGTATTCATACCCTTAACTCAGTCCATAGTTGAAGCAGCTTTACAGCCTCAAGTGTTTTTGGGTCTGATGTGAGCATCTTTGCACATCTGCATTTGGCAATTATCTGCCATTCTTTGCCTCACCTTTTCACCTCTCCATCTCTGTCAGCTTGGACATTTTCTAGAGTCCTAGTTGTTCCAGTCGTCTTCCATTATGGAGAATGCTTCTGTCAACCTTCAATGCAGCAGATTTGTTTCTGAACTCTTCTCTAGATCATCGCCTTAACGCAAGTCTGTCACTGAGCTCTACAGGCAGTTATCTTGGTTTTTGCTCTGATATGCATTTTCAGCTGTTAGACCTTTTCTGAGAGGTGTGTGTCTTTCTAAATCAGACTCATTCAAATGAATTTGCCACAGTTTAACTCCACTCCAAGTGTAGGAACATCTAGAAGCAATATGAATGCTCCTGAGATAAATGAATACTATGAATACTTATGCAACGGGATTTTTAATAAACTTGCACAAATGTTAAAAACCTATTTTTTGCTTTGCCATTATGGAGTAGGGAGTGTAGATTGATGTGGGGAAAAAAGTAATTTAAAGTATTTTAACATAAAACAACATAACAAAATGTGAAAAAAATGAAGGGGTTTGAATAATTTCGCAAGGCACTGTATCGAGCAGACAATTTGGGGGGATTATCTAATGGCAATGTTTCTTATTAAAATAGCAATTGTTGTTTAAAATTCTGTCCAAAATAAGGGCTGCACAATTTTGTAATTGCATATCATTATGACCATGTTGTGTATGTTGGTATGTTTCCAGCCAAAATATAGCCAAAAAATATCCAAAATTCTAAAAATTCTTAAATAAAGAAGGATTTTCTAGGAAAAAATTATTCTCGTTTTCAGAAAAAACTCCTTTTCCTGAAAACAAAATTCTTGTTTTAAGAATTTGTAGATATTTTGGCTGCAAACAAGACAAAAAATCCAAGTAAGAAAAGCATTTTTTGCAGTGTAGATAGTCACAAAGGTCAACATTCAATGGAATAATATACTGTGTACAAAACAAAATAAAAATTGTTTTTTAAGTGATTCAAAAGAATCACTTCATAAGAGTCATTGAGTTCTGAATCAGACTGAATGCTCACACCATTTGTTTGTTTGTTGCAGTGAGAACATCACAATGTACAGGCTGTCTGTTTATTGTCTTTATATTATTTTATGGCATCTAGTCCTTCTCCATCATAACATTTAATTCCCACTGCAAAATACATAACTCGCATCAAACATTATATTTGTGTTGCTCGGATGCTTTTAGACACAGCGTTGGTACCTCAGCCAGCATGGTCTGCAGCTCAGCCTCGCAGCGCTCCAGCTCCAGGGTTTTGGTGCAGAAGGACTCTTTGAGACTGATCTCGGCCTCCTCTCGCTCTCTCAGCTGGGCATTGAGGTCTTTCAGCTGCCCTCGCAGGGCCACCATCTCTCCGGCCCGCTGCGTCACCTCGCCCTGACTCTCCCGCAGCTGCTGCTTCAGCAGAGAGATCTCACCTGCCTTCTGACACACCTGCACACACGCGTCACATACTGTCAGACTACTGGACCTTGCATGCAAAAGCAACAAATATGTCACTATACTATAGCTAATGTTTCACTGGTGCTTTAAGGATTTCATGAAATACATTATGATGTGATAAAAATCATCTACTACTATAACATAGTGAAATATTTGTTTTGACTAGCAGTCAAAAGTTTGGAATAATTAAGAAGTTTTTGTCTCTCCTGCTCACCAAGGCTGCATTTATTTAATCAAAAATACAGTAAAAATGGTTAAATATTATTACAATTTGAATAACATCTTTTTATATGAATATATAATAAAATGTAATTTATTCCTGTAAACAAAGCTGAATTTTCAGCATCATTACGGCAGTCTTCAAGATGATCCTTTAGAAATCATTCTAATATGCTGATTGTGCTGAATAATTATTATAATTGGCGCTCATTTATTAATAATGCTTCTTATTTTATTGTTGTTCATGTTTTGTGGATTTTTTCAGGACTCTTTGGTTGATAAAAAGGTCAAAAGGACAGCATTTATTTATAAATAGAAATCTTTTGTAACATAATTTACCAAACCCTACATTTCAAAAGTGATTTAATGAACTTATTAACATATTTTTTAAAATATGCAAAAGCCTCTAAGTGCTGTTTGAAATTTTCTTTTAAAATTAGCGTTTTTATCAGGCTCCAGTAATTTCACTCTAATAGCAATTAATAGAGTATTTTCATTGCCATTGAAGTGAAATAACAACATAAATATAGGAACCTGATAAAAATGTTCATTTTTGAATAAGACTTCAAATGGCATTTAGAGGCTTTTGCAACTGAACTCTTCATATATACTTTTTATATAAGATTTCATAAAATCACAGATAATATTTTTACTCTTCTCATTCTAGAGTATTTTACAAAAGTCTGTTTTATAAACATAATTTTAGTCCATCTTCAAGGAAGAGAAAGACTGCAAAATTAAGTGAGGTTTACATTTTAAAAAACTAAAATATCAGTCAATAGGGTCAGATGAATCAATTTTTCTAACTCCATATTCATATTTTTTGGGTTTTGTTCACTTCATTTTGACCAATTTATCTCAGTCTTGTTATCCAATGTCATTTTGCATCTCAAGTAAATGTATCTTGATTTAATCAGTGTTGGGGAAAGTTACTTTTAAAAGTAATACACTACAATATTGAGTTACTCCCTAAAAAAGTAACTAATTACATTACTTCGTTAGTTTTTATGGAAAGTAATGCGTTACATTACTTTTTCATAACTTTTTAAATCTGGGCAGGGCTTGCTTGTTTGTTTCTAATATAAAAAGTTGTATTTTTGTCAATTGTAAAAGCCTTTTGACACCAAAAGCCTCAGGTTTAGAGAAAAGTAAATTGACGTCTGTACAGCAGACCACAGAGGAAAATGTCAACTCTTCAGCAATAAAAAAAAAGGAAAACAAATGATTATCTTGAGTCATTTCTGCTTATTACACTGTAAAAAGTTGTCACCAGTTTCAACTTAAAAACTTAAGTTCAGCAGCTGCCTTAACATTTTAAGTTAAATCAACTTAAAAGTAAAAGTCATTTTAACTAATTTTATTGTCGTGAGTTGAAATGACTTGTAGTTTTCAGTTGATTTAACTTAAAATTTTAAGGCAGCTGCTGAACTTAAGTTTTTAAGTTGAAACTGGTGAAATCTTTTTACAGTGTAGTATGGATGAATTGGATCATCGAAGGTGGGCAGCAAAGACATCGGTTAATAAAATGGGATTAAATACACATATCACATATTTAATTATTGCAGGTTTGGGTTGAATTTCACTGTTTTTATTCATCTTGAAGAACACTGGATCTGTTTTTTTAGTGAGTGAGAGGAATTAATGCATGTTCACATTTATTCTAGAACTAAAGTAACATCTTACTCACAATTTCTCTCAACATGGGGACAGGAGAGCTTTTAATCAATAAATGGGGGGGAAAGTAACTGGCGTTACTTATTTGAAAAAGATGTTATTCTCAAAACAAACTAAAACTCCATCCGTGATTTGCTGTCAGACGAGTCTCTCTTACCTCCCACTTGGTCTCCTCCAGTCTGGGCAGGATATCAGCCTGCTCCTTCCTGAAGTCCAAGCACTTCTTCTCCAGCTCCTCTCTCTGAGCGAGCAGCAGCGTCATCTCGTCCTGCAGCCGCCGCTTGTCCTGCTGCATTCGGGCGATCTGCGCCTGCAGGGCCTGCTGTGTGCGCTGGGCCCGTCGGGTCACCTGCTGCAGCCGTCCGGCGTAGTTCTGCCTCAGCTCCTCCATCTCACGCTCCCACACGCGCTGCTTCTCCTCGAACACCTGCACGATGGCCGCCTCGCTCTGGTCCAGGTTACGCCGCATGTGAATCACCTGAGAGGAGGGCAGAAAGGCCGAAATACGCCGGAACACGGTCTCAAACAATGCAAGCTTGATTTGATGCACTGTTGCATGCTCACAGCATTGTCAGATTGCAATTCATAATGCATCTAAAAATAATACATTTAATCATGTAAAAAGCACATGTAGATTCCAGGTGGAAAACTTCTATTTAGGTTTAGTTAAACTTGCTGGCCTACTTGTATGCTTTTGAGCAGGTCTGTTAAAAATGCAATTCAAAAGTCATATCCAATATGTGACCCTGGACCACAAAACCAGTCATAAGGTTAAATTTGACAAAACTGAGATTTATACATCACATGAAAGCTCAATAAATGAGCTTTCTATTGATGTATGGTTTGTTAGGATAGGACAATATTTGACTGAGATACATCTATTTGAAATCAGAAATCTGAGGATGCAAAAAAATCAAAAAGACTGAGAAAAATCACCTTTAAAGTTGTCCAAATTAGGTTCTTAACAATGCATATTACAAATCAAAAATTACATTTTGATATGTTTACAGTAGGAATTTTACAAAAAATCTTCATGGAACATGATCTTTACTTAATTTCTGAATGATTTTTGGCATAAAAGAAAAATCAAAAATTTTGACCCATGCAATGTATTTTTGGCTATTGCTACAAATATACCCCAGCGACTTAAGACTGGTTTTGTGGTCCAGGGTCACATATGTTAATAATAATGATAATAAAAATATCCAATGGTGTATGCAAAATTAAATTAAGGCGAGACACTGCAGGTGAATAGGGTAAAAAATTAACTAATAGTTTTCAGTTTACCCAGTTGATTGATTACACTGGTAATTGCAAACATTTTTCATATTACAAGTTTGCTAATATGTTAGGTTTAAATATGCAAATGGAATATTATTTAATGAAATATGCAAAAAATTCTTTTCATTTTTTTTTTTGACATTTTAGTCAAAAAAGTCAACAGTTTTTAGAGGGAATTTTGGGTATCTAATTTTTGTCATAATTTAGAAAATAATTATATTGCACAATTTTGGGGGGAATAAAATGTTGTGTATAATTAAGCAAATTATTTACGAACAAATCCCTCTGTAAAAACCTAGGACAATATTTGAAAATCTTAAATCTGAGGGTGCAAAAAAATATTGAGAAAATCACCCTTAAAGTTGTCCAAATGAAGTTTTTAGCAATGCATATTACAAATCAAAAATTAAGTATTAATATATTTACAGTAGAACATTAACAAAACATCTTCATGGAACATGATCTTTACTTATTACCCTAATGATTTTTGGCCCAAACAATGTATTTTTGGCTATTGCTACAAATATACCCGTGCTACTTAAGACTGGGTTTGTGCTCCAGGTTCACACACACACACACACACACACATATATATATATAATGTTAATGAAATGATAAAGTTCTGTCACCTTACTTACTTCTTGTTCTCTCTCCCACAGACGGTCCTCCAGGTCCTGAATCACGTCGTCGGAGGACGGAGAGGGTCTCAGGGGCGCGGGAGCGTCGTTCAGGTGACTAAGGCGCTGGTACGAGGAGGAGCTCTTGCCTGAGGAGGAGCGGCCGCTGTCCGAGGCACTGAGGCCGTTCTGGTAGCCCGGTTTGTCCAGTTTGTCCAGGACGACGGTGCCCAGCCGGTTGATGTGGCTGGTGGAGGCACTGAGGGGTCCGAGCGCCGGCGGCGGGCCGTAGCTGGAGCCCGTGTACGTGGGTAGACTGGTCAGAGAGTTCCTCCCGGAGTCCGACAGACTGCCCTGTCCGGCTCGGCCTGCGCCGGCGTGTGTCCCGCGGCTGCTGGGACTGTCCTGGTCCCACTGTTGGCCAGACCCATTCGGACCCCCCCTCTCGCCTCCGCTGCCGCCGCTGCCACTGCTGCCCGGACCGCCGGCCGTCCCGGAGCTGGTCTGGAGGGGACACACCAGGTTCTGCATGGAGTGAAAGCTCTTGGGCACCACGGGTTTGAAGGCTGACGGACGCACCAAAGAGTCATTGGTCTGCAGAGACAGACATTCATCTGAGCAATAGCATCAAATACAGAGTTCAGTTTTTATTTTTTTTTATAATTTTATTATATATATATGGGTCAAAGACGTAAAAGGGTTTAAATATAAAACAATAAGTGTAATACTGTTTTACATTGTTGTTGTTTTTCCAAAAAAATAATAAAACGCTTTCTGTTTAATTTCATTGCCTTTTTGTTTTGTTCTTTTTTAGAAAAAATTAATATCATACATTTTTCCTTAGTTTACAGAAGACACCCACTAAAATGTCATTCAGTGTAACAATCTTGTCAGGCATAACAAACAAAAATCTATTTATTACATTTTAAAAGATGAATTACTTACTTATTATATATATACACACACACACACACACATTGCATATATTTATTTAATTAAAATTGTTACCTCATAATTTTGACTTTTTATCTCAGAATTGTGGATTTGTAACTTGCTCATCATTGCCACTTTTAATAGCCGAATTATGACATGTCATCTCATAATTATAACTTAGTGTTTCATCATTTTGCCTTTTATCTCACAATTATGATTTAGTAGCCACTGTATCTCATAATTTCAGTTTTTAATTACATCATTTTGACTTCTTATTTCATCATTATTATGTCATGAGTTTTTACCTCAATTCTCATCTCATAATTTCAACTTTTTATGACACAATCATGATTCATCAAAGCAGGTCTTCCAGGGCTGGGTATTTTCTAGTGTTTTTATATTGCACCACCACAAAACACACTGAACGATGCATGACTTACATCTTCTGCTGAACACGGTGGATGTTGGCGTACCTGTGCGTGCTCGAGCTTTCCGGAGACGGGCAGGATGTTGGGCGGGTTGTGATTATCGGGTTTGGCTTTGCTCTTGTCCTTGTGCGGCGGCGGCGGCTGCGGTGGAGCTTGATGGCTGCCGTTCTTGTCGTTGTTCAGCACGATGTTGTTCCCGCACAGGTCCAGACTCTCTCCACGCCTGTGTCCTTCCCTCCGCGCCCCGTTGGCGAACACCACGTTAGACACAAGCCTTTCGCCGTTGAGCGTCTGCTGGCGGTTGGCGTTGTGCGGTGCGATGCGCTCCGCTTCGGCGCGGTTGCGGGCGTTAGTGTGGTAATCCCTCTCGGCGTTGTAGCTGTGCTCGTCGGCGGAGACGCCCTTGGTCTTGGTGCTGGGGCCGGGGATGCGCTCTGCACTGAAGCTGCGGTCGTCCAGGCGACGGCGGGCCGAGGCGGGGGGCGGTGGGGCCGCCAGCGGGCCGTTGGGGGTGGTTCGGGTGCCCACGCTGCGCATGGTGATGGGCCGCTGACTGGAGGCCCCGCTCCCTACGCTGCCCATGCCAGGAGCCTCGAGCGCTTCACTCCACCGCCCACAGCGCCAGCACACACGGGCATGAAGGGGAAGTGAGCCGGGTCACACACACTGCAACACAAAACACTGCATTAGTGGCCTTATTCACTGTATACCACACAATAGAAGTCTTACAGGAGAAGTTCACTTCCAGAACTAAAATTTACAGATAATCGCACCCTTGTCATCCAAGATGTTAATGTCTTTCTTTCTTCAGTCATAAAGAAATGATGTTTTTTGGAAACATTTCAGGATTTCTCTCCATATAGTGGACTTCTATGAACTTCAAAACTGCAGTTTATATGCTGCTTCAAAGGGCTCTAAATGATCCCAGCTGAGGAAGAAGGGTTTTATCTGGCGAAACGCTTTAGTACAGTTTAATAGTTAGGGTATGTCTAAAAACTCATCTAAACCTCTTATTTCCTCCTCCAGCTTCAAAATCATACATCGCTGCAGAAGTAACAACCCAGTGTTTACAAAGTGAACATACAAAGAAGGTCAAACATTCTTTACAAAAAAAAAAGTAGAATGATTTTGAAGCTGGAGGAGAAAATTACGCCTGTTTCACACATACTCCGTATGCAGTGCATATTTTTTTCCAGCAGTGCGTTCCAGAAGCGGTGCGTTTGCAGCAGTGCAGTGATCATTTCCACACCGTTTTTTTACTGTGCTGCATGCGCTGAATTAAAGTGACAGCGCATTGTTCTCCGTAAAAATGAACTTGATTGACACGGAAATGTAGTGATCACACCATAAACGCATATAAATCATGTCTACTGTGTTTCACAGTCAACACGAGGCTTTTTGGCTAGGTTTAAAACAAGGAAAAGTGCACTTTTAAATAAACAAGGCAACATAATAGATGCACTCGTGGAGGTAGAAAAGAAAAGTTATTTAAGGGATTGCTTTAGTTAATAAAGATTTAAAGGACCGACGTTTCTGTCTGTGGTAAGATTTAATATAAAATATTTGTTATTTGTGAAGCTATATGCTACATATGCTGTGTGTTGCAACAAATTTAGAAGTCAAGTGCATTGAATAATACGTTGTTTATATTTATTGAGTTTAAACGTGAATATGTCTATAAACGGTTGTATTACTGTACTATGATGAAAGAGGATCACAATTCTGAAAAATCACGTTTGGATTTAAAATCAAAACAACGGATAAATGTTGTGTTTGTGGTAAACAGCCGCGGATCAGGAACGGACTGCAAACGCGTCCTGTGTGAAAGCAAAATGAGTCCGTGCTGCTTCTGCACTGCATACGTAACGCACACGGACTGCAGACGGAGTATGTGTGAAACAGGCGTTAGATGGGAGTTTTTAGACATACCCTAACTGTATTAAACTGTACTTAAACTTTTCGCCAGATAAAACCCTTCTTCCTCAGCTGGGATCATTTAGAGCCCTTTGAAGCTGCATATAAGCTGCATTTTTGAAGTTCAAACTCGGGGGCACCATAGAAGTCCACTATAGGTTTTTTTTTTTATGTACCCTAACTGTCTTGAACTGGAATACATAGAGTTTAAGTAGAGCTAGACAAGACGAGCGTTTGAGATTAAACAGTATATGAAATGTAAGATTTTTTTTGTTTTGTTTTTTAACGATTGTTTTACTAGATAAGACCCTTCTTCCTCGGAAAGACATGAACTTCTTGGATGACAAGGGGGTGAGTACATTATCTGTACATTTTTGTTCTGGAAATGAACTACTGCAGTGAAAATTCTTTCATCATTTACTCATGTTTTTTCCAAACCTGTATGAGTTTATTTCTTCAGTTGAGCATAAAAGAAGGTATTTTGAAGAATGTGCGTAACCAAAGAGTTGATGTATGAAAAATATACTGTGGAAGTCAATGGGGACCAGAAATTCATACGGGTTGAGTAAATGATGACAGAATTTTAATTTCTGCATGAACTATTTCTTTAAAGGCACAAATGTGACGCTGGACCACAAAACCAGTCGTAAGTAGCACAAGCTGGGTGAAAATGATCTATTTTATAATAAGTAAATATCATGTTCCATGAAGACCTTTTTTTAAATCTCCTACCATAAATATATCAAAACCTAATTTTTGATTAGTAATATGCATTGCTAAGAACTTCATTTGGACAACTTTAAAGGCGATTTTTTCAATATTTTGATTATTTTGCATCCTCAGATTCCAGATTTTCAAATAGTTGTATCTCGGCCAAATATTGTCCTATCCTAACAAACCATACATCAATGAAAAGCTTATTTATTCAGCTTTCAGGTGTATTAATTAACATAATAAACCTAAGACTGGTTTTGTGGTCCAGGGTCACATATGTTGCTGAACACATAATTTAGTGAATCAGATTGACTGGTTTTGTCTTTTTTTTTTCTGCTGAACCCACTGACATCAAAGTGTTCTTAAAGTCCCAATGAGATTTAAGTTAATATCTGTATAATTTATCAACACATTCACATATTCATGGTTCTCTGATAATGATTCCTGATTTAATGATCACATGTAAACAAATAAAATATTATTATGACTTTGAATACAAATTATGAAATATAATGCATACAGTATAACTGATATAAAATATGAATTATGACTTATACATGAATATATAAATATCACTCGTGAAAAAATAATTCCAAGACCAAGTCAAAACGATTAAAGCTAAATATTGTTTTTAATATTTTATCAACCAATTAACACCGTTAGGTGTAACCCTAACCCAACCGTTTGTGGTTCTCTGATGTAAGTTAATGGTCACATGACATCCAGGGAAACAAATATAATAACAATAAGACTTAGAATATAAATTATACACTATATGCAGAATACAAAGTTTACTTAACATATCATAATTTTGACTTTTTATCTCGTAATTATGTACTTAGTAATAATCAAATTAACTTTTTTGTTAGATGAACCCATTTGAACTAAAATATATTCTTGAATATTTTACTAATTGATCAACACATCTGCATGCAATGGTTTCTGATGCTGCTTAATGGTCACATGAAATGTAAGTAAACCAATAAAATATTGAATCTTTTTTCGGTAGGTTATTTTTATTTTTTTCACTTTAATTTATTTAAAATAAAATATAAAATCTGTTTTATTGTTTTATTTTGACCTTTTTATGATTTATTTAATTACACTTTAGTTTAAAAAAAATGGTTTTTCCCAATAATGCTATAGCAAGTGATACTAAAAAACCTTTCAGTTTAGTGTGAAGAACTTTTTTTTAATATAATCTAAAGAACTCTTTTCCATTATATAGAAATTTTTGTGCAATGGAAAGATTCCATAGATGTTCAAGGATCTTCAGTGAACCATCGATGCCAATAAAGAACCTTTATTTTTAAGAATGTATTAGTTTTTCATCAACTTCTGAACCCCAGGAAAATCTGCCATTTGCACACGTTTTGAATTAAAAATGACATATTTTAGAATGCTGTGTTGTGCAAAGGACACAAGGACAGCAGTCCAACACATGTTGCTCATGTTTACATAGAAAAACAACCAAAAAACAGTGCGAACAGTGTAAATGGCTGTGCAGTAAAAACACTGGAGCACTGGATTGAGCAATAACAATACAATCAGCTGCTTTATTATATTACAATCGCAGCATTACTACAATAAATGTAGACTAGCATGTGCCACATGTACAGTACCAAAAAACAGTTTAAACATTCATAGTGGAATAAACGGATGATATACTAACAGCTCAAGAGAAAGGAAACAGTCGTAAATAAACAACATACGTGCATCCTTTGAGAATTATAAAGGCAGAACTGCTTCCTCCTCGTGCTGAACGTTTATCAGACCTCTCAAAAACCTGACTGAAAGTTCTCATGCCAATAATGAAAGAAAAAGACAGTGAGGAGCTTCTCCAGGTAACAGTCGTGTGAAGCGCATGCGTGTGTGTGTGTGTAAACATCAACGTGGATCTGTTTCAGTGAAACTGCACCCTGACTGTGATGATCTCTGTAGTTAAACATTAACCAAACACTGAGCAAATCTGACAAGATTCTGAAGTGTGATTGTGATTGTAAATCCTGCAAACAAAGGCAGTGTTCACATTCAGCTCCAAGACAGATCTGTTTCTAAATGACAGTGTGAACAGCAAAAATTCAGATCTTGGCCGCTTTCATTTGTAATAAACAAATTGCAAACATATTCAGATTTCTGCTGTGTGAACGTTGATCAATCAAACTGAACATTCCCTATAATTGCATGCTTGATTTGCTCTTACTTTTGTGTTAATCATAAAAAACATTTATGAATTGCATTATATAAAGAATCCTACACTCTTAAAAATAAAGGTGCTTCACGATGCCCTAGAAGAACCTTTCTTGTCTAAATGGTTCCATAAAGAACCTTAAACATCTGAAGAACCTTTCTGTTTCATAAAAGGTTCTTTGTGGTGAAAGAAGGTTCTTCAGATTATAAAAAGGTAAGAAAGAGATGGTTCTTTAAAGATCCTTTGACTTTCTATGGCACTGCTTGAAGAACCTTTTAAAACACCTTTATTTTTAAGAGTGTAGAGGACTTTTTACAGGCTCCTATGTCATTTCTAAGTTTTAATTGAGTCTGCAGTGAATGGGTGCCGTCAGAATGAGATTCCAAACAGCTGATAAAAAACTCACAATAATCCACAAGTAATCCACACCACTCCAGTCCATCAGTTAACATCTTGAGAAGACAAAAGCTAAAAAAATTCCATCATTAAGACGTTTTTAACTAAAATACAATCCTAAAAATAAAGTTCTTTTTGGGCATCAATGGTTCCATGAAGAACCTTGAACATCCATGGAAGCTTTCAAATGCAGAAAAGGTTCTTTATAACCAAAGATAATTCGATTTTTAAAATGTTCTTCAAAATGGTTCTTTTGAAGAAACTGTTCACTGAAAAAACTGCATCACTGCAAAAACACCCTTTTGAAACCTTTATTTTTTAAATTTTACCATAATCCATAATAACGCTCCCTCCAGTGAAAATGTTCATCTCATGTTGTCTCTCATATTAAAATCCAGCCACATAGTTGTTTAGAGCTGTTTTGGCTTGTAATCAGTGCTCCATCTGTGCAGATTTCTCTCCTGATTCAGAAAAAAAAAACACTTTTTCACTGGAGGAAGCGCTATTATAGATTATGGACTTGTATTTTAGTTAAAAACGTCTTAATGATAGATTTGTTTCGGCTTTTGTCTTGTCAAGATGTTAACTGATGGACTGGAGTGGTGTGGATTATTGTGATGTTTTTATCAGCTGTTTAGACTCTCATTCTGACGGCACCCATTCACTCCAGAGGATTCGTTGCTGAGCAAGTGATAGAATGACACATTTCTCCAAATCTGATGAAGAAACAAACTCATCCTAATCTTGGATGACCTGAGGGTGAACACAGTTTCAGCACATTTTCATTTTTGGGTGAACTATTTCTTTAGGTATTAGTTTTTCATAAAAATAGACTTGAACGAGTCGCTAATCATCATTCATTAAGAGTATACAGAGCTGAAAAATGTGACCCTAGACTACAAAACCAGTCATAAGTGGCATGGGAATATTTGTAGCAAAAGCCAAAAATACACTGAATGGGTCAAAATGATCGATTTTTATATTATGGCAAAAAATATTAGAATAGAAAGATCATGTTTCATGAAGATATTTAGTACATTTCCTACTGTAAATATATCAAATATATATCAAAACTTTAAAGGTGATTTTCTCAATATTTAGTTTTTTTATACCCTCAAATTGCATATTTTAAAATAGTTGTATCTCTGCCAAATATCCTTTCCTAACAAACCATACATCAATAGAAAGCTTATTCAGCTTTCGGATGATGTATAAATGTCAATTTAAAAAAATGTACCCTTATGACTGGTTTTGAGGTCCAGGGTCACATAAGAATGTGAAGCAGCTCAGCTTATCTAATGAGAAACATTTGAGATTATATTAAGATTTCTGACTTTTGATACCATCATTTTACCCCAGTACTTTTTTGAAAGGGTAAAATGCGACCCTAAACCTCAAAACCAGTCTTAAGTAGCACGGGTATATTTAGCAATAGCCAAAAATACACTGTATGGGTCAAAATTATCGATTTGTTTTTTTTTTATGCCAAAAATCATTAGGATATTAAGATCATGTTCCATGAAGGTATTTTGTAAATTTCTTACCGTAAATATATCATAACCTAATTTTTAATTAGTAATATGCATCGCTAAGAACTTCATTTGAACAACTTTAAAGGTGATTTTCTCACCCTCAGATTCTAGATTCTCAGATAGTTGCATCTTGGCCAAATATTGTACTATCCTAACAAACTATACATTTTAAAAACTGACCCTCTTGACTGGTTTTGTGGTCTATATAGGGTCACAAATAAGCTACAATGTATCAAAGAATGAACAGTGTTAGACTGTAGCAACATCCAACATTAAAAATAAAACTCACATGACTGCTCAGCTCTTGTCTAATGCACATAGATCTATATAACAGCATTTAATGAGTTCCATATATGTGACCCTGGATCACAAAACCAGTCATAAGGGTCCTTTTTTAATTTCAATTTATATATCATCTGAAAGCTGAATAAATAAGCTGTCCATTGCAATGATGTATGATTTGTTAGGACACGACAATGTTTGCCTGAAAATTTGGAATCTCAGGATGCAAAAAATTCTAAATATTGAGAAAATCACCTTTAAAGTTGTCCAAATGAAGTTCTTAGCAATGCATATTACTAATTAATAATTACGTTTTCATAAATATACAGTAGGAAATGTACAAAATATATTCATGGAACATGATCTTTTCTTAATATCCTAATGATTTCTGGCATTAAATAAAAATTTAACCCATACAATTTTGGATATTGCTACAAATATACCCGTGTTACTTAAGACTGGTTTTGTGGTCCAGGGTCTCATATGTACACGGCCTTCCGAGGCACTTTTAAGAGCACCACAATACTACCGTGGTGTCTGTCAAGCTTGGCTATGTTTTTGTAAGGTGCACACAAGCCATGCAAACGCATTGAGCCTCTAGCTGGAGCAGTGCTGATGGTGTGCAGTAGCATCACTGGTCCAGCAGAGCTCTGGATCAGATCAGCACTGGCACGTGCCTCTACTACCCGCTCCACCACAGTCAGTCACTCACAGGCATTACATCATCGCTCACATGCTTCATATATCCCAACACACATTAAAGATTGCCATCCTAATTACATCAGCCTCAGCGGCTCTATCAATAATGCAAGATCAGATTCACGGCACTAACGTTACCTCATCGCTGCACAGCAAACATCTGCGAATCGGCGCGAGTGCACGTCTGTGCATGGATGTAAACATGCAGTGCAGCAGAATGACACACACACCGTGTCGATGCATCACCGCAGTACAATTGAAAGAAAACACACACGCACTCACGCACACAACTGGAGAAAATGAGAGATGAAGGCCTGTACACAAACATCCCTCATGCTTTACAGATGACATCAGAATCACAATATGCACTAAAACAGCATCTTCACCTCATCATCTATTGACAGTGAATCAGTGGATGCAGCGAACGCGGGCCTAGCGATGCTACCAACCAGCAGACGCTCGGATGCATTCAATATCAGAACATAAAACGCCGTATGCCTCCATTGAACAGAGGCAGAGACGGCAGCAGTGCAGGATGCAGTGGCGCTACAGCAGAAGCATCAGCATCAGCATCAGCAGCACAATAGAGATCCAGCGTTCACCTGACTACAGGACGAAGCATCCGCTCGCTTTGCCTCTCATTACATAATGCGTGTTGCCGCTCATGCAAAATGATGCATCACTGCATCCGCATCCCTCCATAACAACAGCAGCATCCCGCGCGTGTCACTCCAGCGCGCCGCGTCTCCATCACTCACACACATACTCACTGTCTCACCGCGGATCCGTCCGTCCGTCCGTCTGTCTGTCCGTTCGGATGCTGCTGCTGCTGCTCTGCTGTTGCGGCGTAAACGAACGTGTGAAGCCGCGCGATGCGCTGCCGCTGACGCCCGCGACGGAGATGAAGCGCGCGCGCGCGAGGAAAGGGAGAGAGCGCGAGCGGCGCGCATCAGCTGAGAGACACACCCACCTGCGCCCCGCCCCTTTTGGACGCGGTCGGACACGCCCCCTTCTGCACAGCGAGGGCCCTCACTGCATAACAACTGAATTTTAAGTTTTTTTTTTTAGGATGTCAATACACCAGCATTTTCTGATTTAAGGCGAGAGACTGCAGGTGAATAGGATAAAAAATAACTAATACTGTAGTTATGACCTTACTTACTCAGCTGATTGATTACTTTGATAATTGCAAACTTTTTTTGTATTACAAGTTTTCTAAAATGTTAGGTTTAAATATGCGAATGAGCCAATATTTAATGAAATATGCGCTAATTTGCCTACATTTGTAGTACAGAAATCTAAACACTGAATTAAGTCAGTTTCAAAATTGTTGTTCAAATTTTTTTTGACATTTTAGAGTCAAATGTTTTTACAGAGAGGATTTTGGGTATCTTATTTTGTCACTCCATAGTTCTGATACAATTTAGAATAGAGAAAACCATGTATTTTTTGTAATTTTTGGGGGAATAAAATGTAAAATCAAGCAAATTATAAATGAGCAAGTCCCTCGGTAAAAACCCTCAGGATATAGACAGGAATACAAATGTAAGTTTCGGAGCTCGGTGTAGAAGAAAAAAACTAATTTTGAGAAAAACAGCTTTTAAGTAATTGACACAAATAGATAAAGTGCTATAAAAGAAAGACTTAAAGTCCCCTTGAAATCAAAATTCAAGTTTTTTGGCTTTTAGTATGAATATATTAGCCTTAAGATTATCTATAAGCTAGTGTGCTTCATAACAACGACAAAATTCATGTTTACAAGATATGGGCATTCAAATCTTACAGTCTTGTCACTTCCGCCAATATGAATCAACGATTTTGATGATATCCCCGTGCACTTCAGCTTCTCATCAAACGTTCTGTCCAATCAAATGCTCTCTAGAGTCCGTAGTGTCCCGCCCCATACACAGAGACGCAAACATATGCACTCATATGTGCCATCGGCATGTATTAAACTACACAGCCTCAGCATGATTATGATCACTATTTTGTTTTAGCAAGAGTTTCATATTGAATCTGTGGGGTAATTTATTAGTCTGTGGCTGTCATAAGTTTACAAATGCGGCTTTACCGAGCTCAACGCTGCTTGTTTCAAGGCACTTCAGTGGACCTTTAACAGTGTCTTTTGGGTGTTTTCTTTCCACTAGTCTGAAAAAACTCTTTATGAAACACCAAAAAGCGCAAAATCTCAAACTTGACAGGTGCATGAAAAAACAATGTTTTTGCCTGAAGTGTCTCCCCGTAAAAGTCAAGATAAGAATATTTTGTGTTTACAAAAACATTTCTTAAGAAGGTCATTCAAGAAAGCTAAACTTAAGAACTTAAATTTTCTTAACAAAAAATACAAAGTGAGGATTACCTCCAGCTTTTTGAAAAGTACACTTTTACACTTTATATAAACTTGCATTTGTGACCCTGGACCACAAAACCAGTCATAAGGGTCAATTTTATATACATCATCTGAAAGCTGAATAAATAAGCTTCCCAACGCTGTCTGGTTTGTTAGGATAGGACAAGAGGACGAGATACAACTATTTGAAAATCTGTAATCTGAGGGTGCAAAAAAAATCTAAATATTGATAAAATCGCCTTTCAAGTTGTCCAAATGAAGTTGTGTCTAAATTAAACTGATAATAAGCACCTGAACCATCTAGTCAAGGATAAGCTGGCAAAACTGTAAAAATGACTTAGTCTTAAGTAGCACGGGTATATTTGTAACAATAGCAAAAAATAAATTGAATAGGTCAAAATTATTGATTTTTATTTTATGCTAAAAATTATCAGGATATTAATGATCATGTTCCATGAAGATATTTAGTAAATGTTCTACCATAAATATGTGAAAACTTAATTTTTGATTAGCAATATGCATTGCTTAGAACTTCATTTGGACAACTTTAAATGCGATTTTCTCAATATTTAGATTTTTTTTTTTTTTGCGATGTGACAAAATGGGTAGAGGACATTGAAAAAAATATCATGTTAATTTTATGTTTACTAAATTGTCCCCATTAATCTAGGAAAAGTGACTAAATCTGAAAGAAAAAGGAAAATTTAAATCATGTTTTTACAGACATTAAACATTGCATGTGGGACCCCAAGGATAACAAGAGGGTTAAGATCATCTTCCATAAAAATATTTAGTAAATTTCCTACCATAAATATGTCCAAACTTAATTTTTGATTAGTAATATGCATTGCTAAAATCTTCATTTGGACAACTTTAAAGGCAATTTTCTCAATATTTAGATTTTTCTTCTGCACCCTCTTGCAGATTTTCAAACAGTTTTATCTCAGTCAAATATTGTCCTATACATAAATGTAAAAAATGATTCAGCTTTCAGATAAGGCATAAATCTCAATTTCATGACAGTTTTTGTTTTGTTTTGGGTCACATATAATTATCATACAAATTGACATGCAACAAGCAATAAGGTTTAATTTGTTAACAATAAATGTTATTTCCAACTATCATGAATAAAAAAGCTAATGTATTTCCTGAACTAAAAGGATAATAAATGCTACAAAAATATATTGCTTCATGTTAATCAATGCATTGGATGTTAACAAAACAAACCTCATCTTAAAGTGCTGCAGTTTATTATTCAGATAAAAGAAACAAAGTGAGATTGTTGTGTTGTTCAAAGCTTGATCTTCATTTAAAGGCCTTTGCAACAATACACTGGAATTCAACAGGCATAAGCAACATAATCTGAATTAATGTCGATGATATATGCATGCACAGCTTAAAAACAAACTCACATTAACATTTGAGATGATCAGTGCTCATAATACACACATACAAACGGTCCAGTCAGTGCAAAGTTTCCTTCAATTTTACACCGTCAACAGTCATACTATACAGCACAAGCTATGGTTTAATGTCAATCGTGGTTTAACATGCACACTCACAAATACTAGACTGAAGACAAGAGGAAAACCTCACATTATGATAAAAGCATCTCATATGTCAGTCTGTTTTCTCTCTCTCCATTCACAAGTTCATCGGTGACATCAACAACTTCTCAAGGTTACTATGGCGATGGTCTCCGTCCAACTGGAGCACAAGCTGGTGTCATGTGACGGTGGCTGACGGAGAGCGAGGAGCTGGATGGAGTCTAATTAGAGAGAGAGCTGAGAAATTAAGGCACAGCGGAGCTCCGCTTCCCATGATGCACTGCTGTCATTCAGAGTTCATGTAGTGAGATGCATTTTCAACAGATTCCAGATCATCAAGTGAGAAGATGGATCAACTTGGAAACCGAAACTCATTTTTTTACATTACATTAAAAATGGTTCCACACAAATATACAAACGTAAACACAAACTGCATTAATTCTCTTCAGACTCTGTGTGTATTTGTACTTTAAAATCCTAGCAGCCTCACAGTGTTTGACATGTCTCTGTTTTTATTACTACACTAATAAGGATTCATTATAGATGCACATGAAATAAATGAGATGTACTCTCTCTCATACTGCTCAAATCTGTATGACTTTCAAGCTCAAGAAAGTGTCCAAAAATTAATCTAAATATTCATCAGCAGTAGTCCATATGATTTATTTTAAAAGTAAACAGAATAGTGTTACGTTTGTATCATTTTACTATTGTTGGTTTTGTTGTTTTAAGTTATATTGCATTTTTATGCTTTCTGTTTATACTTTAATTTTATTTATATATTTATAGGTTTTAGTAATTTTGTTGCTTGTTTTTTGCTATTTTTTTTTAAACAGATGATAGTTTTCATTATCAGTTTTAGTTGATTGAGCTTTAGCTATTTTACAAAATGTTACAATAAAATGTGTACATTTTTCTAATAATTTATTTCAGTTCATATTTATTTTAAGTAGGATTGCAAAAAAGTTAAACATTTTTAGAAAATTTCCTAAGCTTTTCAAAAATTTTGAAAATGTACCGGGATTTTTTGGAAACTATCCGAAATGTTCTGAAAATTGTCTGTTATTTGTAACCTTAAATTCAGGTTTTTTAAGGTCCTACCATTTTTACTTACATTTTAGGTAAAGGTTTAGTAAGTTTGTTGCTTGTTTTTGTCATTTTTACATATCTTTTTTTTTTTTTTTTTATAATTTCTGTATAGTTTTATTTTTATTATTTTTTGCTATTTTAGAAAATGTTAAAGTAAGGTATATTAACTTTTTAAATATTTTATTTTATTTTATCTCAGTTCATGTTTATTTTATTTCAAGTTGGGTTAAAAAAAAAGTAAACATTTCTGAAGCTTTCCAGAAAATTTTGGAACATATCGGAATTTTAAAATAAATGAGATGTACTCTTTCTCATGCTGCTCAAATGCATATGACTTTCAAGCTCAACAGAAGACCAAGCAAGTGTCCAAAAATTAATCTAAACATTCATAAACAGTAGTCCATTTGATGTATGGTAAAAGTTTTTTGAAGCTATTTGTTTTGTGTCAAAAGTGAACAGAATAGTGTTACTTTAGTATCATTTTACTAATATAGGTTTTGTTGTTTTAAATTATAATGCATTTTTATAATTTTTGTTTACTTTAATTTTATTTATTGGTTTTAGTCATTTTGTTTTGTTTGCTATTTTTTTAAATTTTTAATTTTGTTTGGATTATTTATCAGTTTTAGTTGCTTGAGCTTTAGCTATTTTACAAAATGTTACAATAAAATATGTACATTTTTCTACTAATGTATTTCATTTAATTTCAGTTCAGTTCATATTTATTTTAAGTAGGATTGCAAAAGTTAAACATTTTCAGAAAATTCCCTAAGCTTTAAAGAAAATTTGGATTTTTTTTTTTTTTTGGAAACTATCCCAAATGTTCTGAAACGGTTGGTTATTTGTAACCTTAAATTCAAGTAAGAAAATGAAAGTTTTAATTATTTTTTAGTTTAGATTTAGCTATTTTAGAAAATGTTAAAAATAATATTAACTTTTTTTATAATTTTATTTTATTTCAGTTCATATTTATTTTATTTCAAGTAGAGTTGCAAAAAAAGCGAACATTTCTGAAGCTTTCCAAAAATGTTGAAAAAGTACTGGAATTTTTTTGGAAACTATCTGAAATGTTCTTGAAACCGTCTGTCACTTGTAACCTTAAATTCAAGTTATTTATTTATTTTACAAATGTCCATATAGTTTGGATTACTTTTTACTAGTTTTAGTTGGTGTTTAATTTGAGCTATTTTAGAAAATGTTGAAATAAAATATATTCACATTTTTAGAATATTTACTTCAAGTTGGGTTGAAAAAAGTGAACATTTCCAAAGCTTTCTGGAAATTGTACTGTTTTTTTTTTTGTAAACTATCCAACATTTTCTGTCACTTCTAACCCTAATTGCAAATAATAAAATGTTTTCTTTAAGATCTTACTTTTACTCTTAGTTAACTCTAATAAACGTGGAATAGACCCACATTTAAGTCAATATTCAGTAATAATCTTCCAGTTTATTAGGAAAGCTTAGTCATACAGGTTTGAACAATATGAGGTTGAGTAAATGACCACAGAACTGTCATTTTGACTGAAACATTATCTTCATTTCAGTAAAATACTAGAATATCAAATAAATAGAGGAAAATGGTGCAAAATTATTCTGGTTAAAATAGGGAATACCAATACAGTATAACCAGAAAACTGCAAGGTTGAACTCATCATAGTCAATGTTAGCCAACTCTGTAACGTGACAGGAAGTGACTAATAAATAAAACGTAAAGCTAGTTGATGTTTAATGGAGGATTTGTCATTTTATAATTAAACACTCTTCCAGGAAGCTCAAGGCACGTTGAGGATTGGTGTTTGATTCGTTTACTAGTTTCTCTGCAGAAATTACGCCACTGATCAAATAGAAAATAAAAACAGCCCTGAATATGTTGAAGAAGAATTCAGTTCTGTTTGCTTTCACATTGCATGTGGATTAGAAAGTGGACTCTGATCAAAGTTTAGTCAATCTGAATGCTGATCAGGTCTCAGTCCACTTTCTGTTCACACTGTACAGTAGTTGTTTAGAATTATATTGAGTATTATATGGATTCTTCTGCAGAAATTACGCCACTGATCACCAAGAAAAAAAAAATAAAAACAGCCCTGAATATGTTTGCTTTCACACTTGAGTCAAAAAGCGAAGTGAAGAAGAATGTTCACACTGTACAGTAGTTGTTTTAAACCTGGGCAACTCGATTATATTGAGTATTATATCAATTCTTCTATTTACATATAAATTAAATAATAAAGATGATGGATTATGCATTTTAATATGTTGACAGAAGTCATAGTGGTTTCTGAATTTGGTCCGAAAGCAGAGAAAACCTGCACAGAAAATATATTGCTGTACTGTTCATGTTTAGGTTTGACTGCAGGTAACTGAAGGATCTCATGCTGCCCCTTAAGTCATGTTGGAATGATCATATTTACAGAAAAAACTACATTTACCATAATTCTCTTTTATGCAATTAAACACAGCTAGAGACACTACTGAAGTTCACCCTTCGCTCTTCATTATTCTGCATTTGTGCAACAAAACGCCTCCCGTGTTTGTCAGTAAGTGCAAATGAGAGAGAAATATGAAACTGCATTTGAATGCACATTATATTATAAATATGATTTCTGAACTCATAAATAGGATCCTGCATGATTTATAGACAACATCAGTGCGTTTGTGCTCCTCTCTTTGGTTCATGTCACAACATCAGTGAGGTGAATATTGAATATTAACCAAATTTGAATTAAAGCGGTAAACGGGACGCAGAATTGCCAATTAAGTCGAATTAAAATGGAATGAAATTCATGAAAACATTTCATTTTTCACTAAAAATTACCCAGAACATTTAGGCCATTTTAAAGAAACATTACATTATGCTACTCATGTTTTTAGAATGAAGAAATCTCTATTTCATTTCTATACAGCAGCTGTGGGAAAAGTGTTTTTTCACTTAAGTCACATTTAAAAATGTCTGAATGGCATTCATTACTAATATGAATCTTACTGTAAAGTCCCACCCAATTAAAATGACATTTTACAGATTATTATGCTATAAAATGTAACTTCCCAGAATGCTCCAGTTTGCCCCTGAGATTTAAATATACACTTTAAAATGATCTAAAAACAATTTGGTGCTTTAACAATATTACTTCAAATCAATTCTGAAAAATTAGCAAGTAAATAGGCACACTTAGTCCAAATTAATGACATAATGCTTTAAATTTTTTTTACATTAATTAAATAAATAATTCCTGTCAATTCTACATCTCAGCTAACTAAAATATGTTCTAAGAACATTTAGCTAATGCTTGAAGTTAGGAAAATATTAATTCTGAAACTTTTAGTCTTTTAAATGTTTTGAATGCGTTTTATCACATTCCATTTGATCATTTTGTAAACATTACAGAAATGTTACAATTTCGAATGTTCTTGGAATGTTCTGAAACAAGTAGCAACATTTTAAAAAACGTTTGAACTTTGAATGATGTATAAATAACGTTTTTGTGCTAATGTTTTGAGAACATTATTAAAGACTAGATAACTTCTAATAAAAGTTCTATTATCATTACCAGAACGTTTTTTCATAACCTTGAGACTAAATGTTTTTTGGACGTTCCCTGTTAGATAGGCTCCTGCATGCTATGACCAATTCAATTCAATTTCACTCCCATGAACAAGAATTTAGTTTGTCCCGCATATGCTGCATGAGATCACCTGATTTCTTGTTCTTCTGTCATAAAAAATGAAGTGCATAATTCAAGTGAACCTCTGTCTGTTTACTCCTCCCTCTCAGCTCCACCAATCAAAGGCTCCGTGTCGCTGTCCGCTCCATCCACGCTCAGGTAGTCACAATGCCTGATGGGTTCAGGACGACCCTTGAGGGCGAAAGCGCACGCGACGATGGAGAATAGCAGACCTAACATCTCGATGTAAAAGCTTTCTCCTGCAGACATGCAGAGGGCCGGCCGGCTTTCCTCCTTTCCTCGCTGGAGGTTGTGTTCAATCACACTCATACAGGCTGCACACACAGCCACAACCGCCACACAGACCAACGCTGTGGGGACATGTGAGAAAACACACATTAGTAAAAGAAACACAATACTTCAGGTTCACATCAGGCTAGAAATGCTGCATTTCTCTGTCCACTGCTTCATTATTGTAGTTCCACAGAGTAATTCCAGAAGACTCTCAGGATTTCTGTTTCTTGACTTGAATAATTTGATCAAAAGACATTTTTACACAAAACTGCGAAGCTCATGTTATAATGTTTAAAACTGTTATCTTGGTTTAAAGGAATAGCTGACCCAAAAATGAAAATTCTGTCTGTTGTTTCAAACCCATGAAACCTTTCTTCATCTTCTTCATCTTCTTCATGTTCATCTTGTGCTTCGAAGATGAATGAAGGTCTTATGGGTTTGGAACGACATGATAGAATTTTCATTTTTTAGGTGAACTAACCCTTTAATGCATGAGGTTTGTGCATATCATAAAAATGTTCAATTAAAATAAAGAAATAATTTAAGAATAAAACAATCCAAACGAAACGCTTATTAAATATTTTGTTTGGATGCATCTCATGTGAACATTAACCAACATCATAGACTGTAATCATGTTTAATTATTGAAATATTAACTAAAATATCAGAGGGACTTCAAAGAGAAAAATGAGCTCAGATGGGTTCAGCTGACAAAAACGTTTGGGAATTTACAGCAAAATATCACAGGTTATCTAAATAACTAATATTTCACCATATTTCACTAGTTAATTAATTACAGAACATTTAATTAGGCAAATAGTGCATTTTCTAAATAAATGTGACCCTGGACCACAAAACCAGTCTTAAGTCGCTGGGGTATATTTGTAGCAATAGCCAAAAATACATTGTATGGGTCAAATTTATTGATTTTTCTTTTATGCCAAAAATCATTAGGAAATTATGTTAAGATCATGTTCCATGAAGATTTTTTGAAAAATTCCTACTGTAAACATATAAAAATGTATTTTTTGATTAGTAATATGCATTGTTAAGAACCTAATTTGGACAACTTTAAAGGTGATTTTCTCAGTATTTTGATTTTTTTGCATCCTCAGATTCCAGATTTTCAAATAGACGTATCTCGGCCAAATATTGTCCTATCCTAACAAACCATATATCAATAGAAAGCTTATTTATTGAGCTTTCATATGATGTATACATCTCAGTTTTGTAAAATTTAACCTTATGACTGGTTTTGTGGTCCAGGGTCACAAATATGCACTAATTTGCATACATTCCCATTGGATAAAGCCTAAGGGATTTTGTTGTAATATTTTGGATTTTGCTTTTATCATAAACTGAAAACAGCCAGAAAAAAAAAACATTTAGTAGGTTTTTAGAAGTAAAATATTATATAAATCACGAGTAAATGATATGTGAATATGTAAATAAAATGAATAACAAACTCTTTAAAGATATGCAATGGAATTGAATCTACAGATGTAAATAAATAAAGTGCAATAAATTACACACTTAAATGTAAGTTTTGGATATTTCTTTCCACTAGTCTGATAGAAGAGACATGTTATGGAAGAAAAAAAAGGAACGAAAAACTGACTAGTGCATAAAAAAAAAAAAAAACTATAACTTTGCCTGTTGTGTCTTGCCTTAATGCATACTGATTTATGAAACAGGAACAGAAAAATATTGTGTGTCAATCAAAATTAAGATAATTCATACATAAAACAGTTGGACAATTGACAACTTCTGAACCCTATCCGCTTGTTAAGTCTGACGTCATGCATCGCCACTTCAAAAGGTGCTAATATACACTCACAATGTGATATAATATTACCCCAAAAATTATAATCCTAATCTTTAACTACGAAAATACCGAAATCCCAGATTGCCAGACAATGAAAATATAAATAAATAAATGAATACAAAAATTATTTGTGTTTGGGACACTGCGAGCACGAAGACTGTAGTGTACACCGTAAGTCTGAAAACGTTTCTCAGTGCTCATAAATGGCTGTTGAGATAGTATTCTGTGAGTTAACGCTTGGACCTGCATTTTTTTTTACATCACCACTTAACAAGCGGATTCACATGTTCCTAACAGTGCAGTAAATTCAAGTTTAATGTGACGCACCTGTAGAGATATGCAGTGACAACACCAGCTTTGAGTGAGTGACAGTTGCTCCGAGGAAATCCAGCAGGAAAGAGGAACTAGACAACAGGACGCCGATGTAGGAGAGAACAGCTAGAGCATACAGCAGCCACATTCCCCATCCATGCAGCCCACCCAATGGACCTACACAGGACAAAACCCGTTACTACACATGCTTCACACAGTCAGTCACGCTGTGCTGTTACTGCATGCACAAGACTGCATTTTTTGTCTTCATATTTTACAATACAAAACTCAGGACCACAGCAACCAAATAAGTCCTCTGCACAATCCGACTTTGTTGCAGCCTAGAATTAAACTGGCCAGAGGAGAACAGAACGCTATTTTGTCACACATACTGCAAAGCTGATTTGGCACAATCTGCACTGTAAAAACACTATATAAATAATAGTGACAGAACTAAAGTCAAAGAGTTAGTATGCTGTTATACTGTCACTTTGGCAAGGCCTCTCTTAAAAAAATGAAACTGTTCTGAAAATGTTCTCACCCTCAGGTCATCCAAGATTAGAATGAGTTTGTATCTTCATCTCATTTGGATAAATGTGTCATTCCATCACTCACTCACCAATGGATCCACTGCAGTGAATGGGTGCCGTCAGAATGTCCAAACAGCTGATAAAAACCTCACAATAATCCACACCACTTCAGTACATCAATTAACGTCTTGAGAAAACAAAAGCTGAAACAAATTCATCAAGACGTTTTTAACTAAAATTCATAATAACGCTTCCTCCAGTGAAAAAGTCCATCTCCTGTTTTCTCTCACATCAAAATCCAGCCACATATTTGTTTAGAGCTGTTTTCGATTGTTTAGGCTTGTAAACGGTGCTTGATCTGTGCAGATTTCTCTCCTGATTCAGACCAAGCCACTTTTTTTTTACTGGAGGAAGCATTACTATGGATCACGGACTCTGATTTTAGTTAAAAATGTTACAAACATGCAGCTTTTGTCTTCTCAAGATGTTAACTGATGGACTGGAGTGGTGTGGATTATTGTGATGTTTTTATCTGCTGTTTGGACTCTCATTCTGACGGCACCCATTCACTGCAGATGATCCATTGGCGAGCAAGTGATAGAATGACACATTTCTCCCACAACGTGGATGGTCTGAGGGTGTTGTTTCCAGTAATAAACAGAGCTATAAAATCAAACCTGTGTCTGTGAGATTCTCATATGCATGTAGTGTGAAGGCCACACCATAGATGAGACTGCTCTTTGAATCAGAGCAGTTTTGGACCTGGATCCAGTTGGGATCTGCGATAGACGTGCAGAGCGACACGAGCGTAAAGCACTGGCACACGGCCGCAGGGGTCAACACCAGGGTCATGCTGAACTGAAAACAAAAGAGGAGCCCATGAAAAGATTAGCAGGTCTTCTATCGAATCTAATCAAAGCAAAAATGCACGTCTCACCTTATTCGCAGACTTCAAATGCTGTTGCACACTTTGAGCATTTATGGTTCCATAAACAGAGTACCTTCAGGGAAAGAGCAATGCCACAGGAATATTACTGTCTGGACCCGTGACTGTCACACATTAAAGTGCATGCCCAGAGAGACCAGAGCTAGTTGTCACACTATGTATTTCAAAGAATAATTCTCATGGCATAATTATCTTAAGTTAGGACGTTCATACACACAAACCTTAAAGTCTCTTAAAATGAATTATTACACATTTACAGGTGTATAAGGTTAATGAGAACTTTGAATATTATATGTAAACACTGTTTTGGCCTAGAACAAATGTAATTAACACATTGTTTAAAATCACAACACATTAAACAGCACCAGATACAGCCCCTGTGACAACTAGCCCCCGTATGTACTCTAACTTGAACGTCTAATTTAAAATATTATATATTATTCATTACAAACCATTTGAGCAGGCTATAACACAACCAAAACAATGTCCGAATCCACAACAAAGATGATTTTTAAATAATAACAATGCATGTCTGCCTGGCGTCACTGAATGAAACAATGTATCTCACCTCGATTGTTACAGTCGATGAATCTCTTGTAATATTGTAACATTATAAAAGATACAATTTGACACACAGACATTCTGCGCACAGAACAAAGCGTCGACAAACTGCCGCTCTCATCCTGCGCCGGAATAAAGAAGCTCAATCTGTCTACATTTAAAACTGCTCGCGTTGTTTAAATCTATAGTAAATAAAAGCTCATCACGGCGGATTAAAACGCGGAACGTCCTGACAAGAACCGAATCAATATGAGAGTGCATACAGATTACTGCGCATGCGCCTGGTTTGCTCACGCAGCGCCCTCTACAGGCTCGACGAACATACGACACACATTAAATCAACCTGTTGTTTTGTTTTTGTAACAGCCACGACTTCTGTGCTAAAATTGATAACTAGACATTTAGATCAGATGAAAATTTATAATTCACGCTTTAAAGTTCAGCTGGAACTGTTTTAAAGTAAGTGCTGCAACAATGGGATTGATTTTAGAGTGGTTTTACATTTACACATACATTTAACAAAACAAAAATATATAAACATGAATGTATATACATACACATGTGACCCTGAAGCACAAAACCAGTCTTAAGTAGCACAGGTATATTTGTAGCAATAGGCAAAAATATATTGTATGGGTCAAAATTATCGATTTTTCTTTTATGCCAAAAAATCATTAGGATATTAAGTAAAGATCATGTTCCATGAAGATATTTTGAAATAGTAATATGCAAATTTTTAAATAGTAATATGCATAGCTAAGAACTTAATTTGGACAAAATTAAAAATTTAACAGATTTTCTCAATTTAAACTGACCCTTATTACTGGTTTTGTGGTCCAGGTTCACATATAACAAAAAAAAAATAAATAATAATAATAATAATAATAATAATATTATATATACTATTTATACACTAGTGTTAGAGGGTTGATTTTTTTAATAAAAAGAAAGCAAGTAGTTAGAGTAGAAATAGAGTTAACTAGACATTTAGATCAGATGAAAATGTATGATTCACGCTTTAAAGTTCAGCTGGAACTGTATTAAATTAAAAGCTGCTATATATTTATATATATATATATATATATATATATATATATATATATATATATATGTATATATATAAGCAGAGGCGGACAGAGTACACAGCTTCATTACTTGAGTAAAAGTACAGATACCCCTTGCTAAATTTTACTCAAGTACAAGTAAAAGTACTACAGTCAGATGTCTACTTAAGTAAAAGTACTGAAGTACTTGTTTTTAAAAGTACTTGAGTACCAAGAGTACATTTTCTAAATATTGCATTACTACTGCCACAGTGCTTACATTTATGTACAGAAACGTCCTACATGGAGTTATGAAAAATGTTAATACCTTGGAGTTTTAATGGATTTTTTTGCACCCACATTTGAACCTGACTGTGTTAAACACACCGCATACTCAAGGAGATTAAAGCAAATGCTCAGCTTACATTAATGTGTAATATCAGAAAAGAAAATTCAGCTAACACTAATAACACACAATAAAAAAAAAAGTATGTGCAAAAAATAAAAAAAAGCTGCACTTCAGGGAGAATCTGGAAATTAGTGCCACAAGCTAAACAAGTAGCAAACAATTATAAATCCAGGCAAGAATACAGCTGCTCCTCCCATATACATGCCTTCTGTTTCTCCCAGGAAAACACTTGGTAGAACTTAAATAAAAATGACCAACTAGTTTAAGGAAAACATATGTATTGAGAAAAGAAACAAAAGCCACATTTAAATTGGCACTACAATAAAATAAACTAGTTTGTGTTTTTTTGCGTTTTTATTTGACAGCAGACAAAAGTGAGAGAAAATTACTGAGATGTTTTGAACAGTTTCTGAACGATAAACATCCTTGAATTTTTGAGTTGTTTGTAATGTTGCTTTGTGATTTTACAAACCAATTAATAAATACTACATCAACAAATAGCATTTCTATGCAATTAATTATGCATTTTGCAGACACTTTTATCCAAAGCACTATTGAGGAGATACTTTTCAAAGTGTGTGTATAATAAGAATGACATATAATCTCCTTTTCTGCCACTCTGTATTAAAAACCAGCCTCAAGCAATTTCATAAAGTGGTCGAGACAGTATCAGACATGGCCGTATACCTACCGTAAATGACGCTGATGACATGACGTAAGGGAAATTAGATAGAAAATGAGCTCTGGATGCTGGTTCTGACATAACAGACTGTAAATGATATATTTAATATTTACAAGTCCTTGCAGTGGAAACAGCATTTTGTGTTCATCCAGGAGGTTTACGTGCTGCTCTGGATCTCAGGCGTGAGGTTTATGAGGGTGTTGCTGGCTTGAACAAGTTCTGAGATGGAGACTCTTCCTCTCTGTTTGATGAACTGAGCCACAGCGTTCAGCTCTTCCGGTGTGATGAAAATAAACTTTCCTCGGTCATCGATCACTCCTGCACAAACACATGACATTATATTAGAGTCACTGGGTTATGTTAGAGATGTCAGTATAACATGTTCACTGAGTGCAACTAATTAAATTAAAAATGTATGCATTTGTACAATGTGTAATGAGGAAACAAACTGCTTCTCACTTGAGATGCCATTTGATCTTATAAAGCAGTGAGATGCAAAGCAAAGATGTTTATGTGACGTGTAAAACATACCAACTAATTAGACAAATACAGACAGAATATGAGGTGATTGCTTTGAATAGCCCCTAAATTCTGTCAAATACAGCAGGGATATTATAGTTAAACAAAACTGACTCTAAAAGCATAATAAAAATTGTGTTATAAATATTAACTAAAAAAAAACAACCCTTATTTTATTTCAGGTAGTTGCCAAAAAAAATAGTTTAATGTACTAAAATAGACTAAAATAAAAAAAAACTACAAAAAAAAATCACTAAACTTTACAAATTTTAATGAACACAGAAAAAAAATAAAAAAATAAACTGATAAGGTATCAATAAAACTATAATCATACCTTAATGATACTAAAATAACACTGAAATGCTGATACAGAAATAATGACAAATATTGATGTATGTGATTATTAAAAAAATTAAGCAGTAGATAACAAATTTTTTTTTCAAATTAATATGTTTTTGGTATTTGTTGTTGTGGGAAAGTTTCAAATTTCACTTCTTGAATTAATTAAATTTTATGCGAAGTCACTGCATTTGCAATCTTGTTTTTTTTCTGAAACATGACATATTAGCAGATTAAAAAACATATATTTAATAAAAAAAAAGAAAAAAAGAAAAGAAATGCAGTGCATCCATCAGGAATTACTGTAATGGTCCTAAGTTGTTTATTAATTATTTTAATATTTTACACCATATGAAAGGCTATATTGGCAATGCCAAATTTAAATTAGTCATAATAAATCTGTCCAAAAATGTATTTATTTTATCCTATTTTGTTTTAATTCTTTTCAAATTTGTATTTTTATTATTGTTGTTCTTGTTCTTGTATTTTATTTTAATTAGTTTGTTTAATTATTTTAGCAGTAAGGGTCATCATGGGGAAAAAGCTAGAAAAAAATTCATAAATAAATAAATATATATAAATATATTTATTATATATATTAAGTATATTTATGAATAGTCTTAACAATACTTTAATAATTTTACTTTTACAAACTAAATAAATAAAAAGAATTATATACAATCTTCAAATTCATATTTGATAAAAAAAAGAAAAAAAGAAATGGTTTCACATCAGAATATGACACACATGTACCTGTTAGGGTGCCGTCTGCTATGAGATCCTGCAGTCTGGCAATAGCATCCTGACATACAGAAACACATATCAACAATCATCTAAAAGCACCAGTATGTGTTCAGAGCGCAAATATGAGCTGAGATCTGCTATGAACACTGACCTGTGTGCGCAAACCGAAGTGGGATGCCAAATCCTCCAGCAAAACCACTTTAGAGTTCTGAGCAGACAGAGAAACAGTCACTTTTTGCATACCATCGCTTAGATCTAAAACTAGTCCCACCATCATCTAAGACTCATACCACCCAAACGTAGCTGCAACTGTTGTTTGCTCTCACAAATATTAATGCAACAGCTTACAAATGCATGTGTTACCTTGACATACTGGATGAACTCCTGCAGCAGGTTGCGAGACTGAAAAACACATGAACATGAAATAACTTGACATGCAGCGGAAGGAAAGCAGACGTGGTGAGCGTGCAGGAAGAGAGACGCACCTCTTGTTCGCTGAGCTCCTCTGCTTCTCCCTGATCCTCGATCACAAAGCACTCCTTCAGCCGCTGGTATTCCTCCTCTTCCTTTTTCTCCTGCTCCTCCTTGGCACGCCTCAACTCATCCTCCTGCGGAAGAGAGGAACAAACAGTGCTGAACGTTTCATTTAAAATAGGAAATAACACATGCATAACTATTTCTGCAATGCAATTTAATCTTTATTTATTTACTTGTTTGTTTAATTATATTCACTTAATATAATTAGAATAAATAATTTATGAAATAGATTTATACTTTGAATAGCATCTTATTAATTCTGTAGTCCTATTATACCCAATAGGAACTGAAATTGAAATCTACTGTCACAAATAGATAAAGTGCAATAAAATCAACACTAAAATGTGAATTCTGGATGTTTTTCCCCACTAATATAATAATATAATAATACTAATAATATAATAAATGAACCAGGGCAACCTCAAAATGAACTTTTCAACAAATGTAACAACTTCCTTAGCAGGTGCATGCTGTTACACTGTTGCAAACAAACTGATTTAGACTCTGTGTTTACATACTTTATGTATATGAAAAAGTATTATAGTGGTTCCATCTTAATTATTAAAAGAACTGTTAAAGGATTAGTTCACTTCCAGAACAGAAATGTACAGATAATGCAGTCACCCTCTTGTTGTCCAAGATGTTCATGTTTTTCTTTCTTCAATAGTGCACTAATTATGTTTTTTGAGGAAAACATTTCAGAAAGTGGACTTCTATGGCGAGTTTGAAATTTTAAAATGCAGCTTCAAAGGTCACTAAACATTTCCAAGCAAAGGAAGCAGGATCTTATCTAGCTAAACAATTGGTCATTTTCTAATTTATACACTTTTTAACCATAAATGCTTATCTTGTCCTATCTGTGTTGAACCGGAGTGCACAGAGAATGCTTGCGCATCACAGAGCTAGACAAGATAAGCATTTGAGGTTACAAAGTATATAAACTGTACTTTTTTTTTTTTTTTTTTTTAGATAAGACCCTTTTTCCTCAACCGGGATCGTTTAGATCCTTTTGAAGCTGCACTTAAACAGCATTTTGGAAGTTCAAACTCGCGAAATGTTTCTCTTAAAATGTTTTCCTCAAAAAAAAACATAAATTCTTTATGAATGAAGAAAAAAAAGACATGAACATCTTGGATGGCAAGGGGGTAAATTTTTTGTTTTGGAAGTGAACTAATCCTTTAAATAAAGACAGTAAGTGATTGAAGACGGAGAATGGAAGCTCCTGCGCATCTGCGCTCAGGTGCTGTCAAAATAAAAGTCCCGCTTCTGACATTTACTGGCCAAGCAAAGAAAATTTAAGCCAAATATCAGCCAATACACTGCAAAAAAAAAAAAAAAAAAAACTTTTCTAATATTGTTTCCAGACAAAATATCTAAAAATTCTTAAATCGAGAAGGATTTTCTAGACAAGTAAAAATAATTTTCTTGTTTTCATAAAAAAATAAGTAAAAAAAAATAAGCAAAATAATCTGCCAATGGGGTAAGAATTTTTTTATTTTTTTTATCTTTTGTTTGAAGTTTTTTTGCTCTCCGTATTGACAGATTATTTTGCTTGTTCAAAACAAAAACTCACATCATTTTGACTTATTTTATATAATAATTTTTACTTTTGATTTAGTTTTTTTTTTTTATATTTTGGCAACAAACAAAACAAAAAAAACTAAGTAAAAAAACTTTTTTTGCATTGCAATATCAGCTTTGGCAATATATATTGTCCACAACTAGTTGAAATTACCCGTTTCTGCTCTTGCAGTCTTTCCTTCTCCTCGTCTTTCTGTCTCTCTTGATCTCTGAGCTCCTGCATCTTCCTCCTCTCCTCTCGCTCCTCCAGCTCGGCCTAAAACACAAACAAATGAATAACCAGACTTCTGACACGGGTGAAATGTAAGACGTAACGGCAATCGCTGTAACCTCTCTCTGTGCTTTCCGTGCTTGTTTCTCCTCCAGCTTCTTCTGTTTCTTTGCTCCGACTTTAGCAGTGGCTTGAGGATGTTCTTCAGATGGCTCCCGGTCTTCCTGATTCTCATCGGCTTCCACAGGACTGTCCTCTGAAGAAACAGAGAGATAGAGTTTAGTGACAAATTTAGAAAGTTTTCTATTTGATACTAAGAGAACTTGTACTGAATAGGGTCATGCGTACCATTGTCTGACAGCCGCTGTGCGCGCTGGACGTTCACCCTGCTGCGCAGATTCCTGCGGCGACGGGGCATTCCTGCCGGACGCTCCTCTGCCGCCTGCGGACGGACTGCGGCTCGAACCGCCACATTCTGACGATCCTCAACATCGGCTGCTGGAAGAAAAACAGAAGCAGAAGAGATCGGATTGCTTCCAACATTTAAAAGGCTACTATATATGTTTGTGTATAAAACCTCACTTCATACTAATTTAAATTGGTATAATATATACTATGTACCATTTTGAAATACAGCATTTTTTTTTTTAAATAAGACTCTTCTGCTCACCAAGCCTGTATTTATTTGATCCAAAGAAAAAAATATTTATACTATTTAAAACACCTCTTTTCTATCAGAATATATTTTAAAATGTAATTTATTTCTGTGATTTCATCACTGATTTTTTAGCATCATTACTTCAGTGCCACATGATCCTTCAGAAATCATTCTAATATTCTGATTTGCAGCTCAAAATACATTTACTATTATTATGTTGAAAAAACATTACATTGTATAAATAGAATATACATATTCTATATATATAATTATAAAAAAATATACTTAAACATCAGTAACTAATCAAAAAATCTAGTTTTTTCAGTTTTAAAAAATGATGATAATAATATTCTGAAAGGTTTCTTAAACAGCAAATCAGCATATTAGAATGATTTCTGAAGGATCGTGTGAAACTGAAGACTGGAGTAATGATGCTGATGAAAATTACATTTTCAAATATATTCAAATAGAAAACAATTATTATAAATAGTAAAAAATATTTCACAATTGTACTGCTTTTTTGTACTTTGGATCATGATTGGTGAGCAGAAGAATTAAAATACAAAAACATTTGACTAGTAGTGCATTATTTAGAAAATAATTCTACACACTAAGTTCTATACTGTTAGATCTGTTATTTATTTCTTTATTATTTATTATCTTTACCTATTACTTATGTCTAAGTTTTATTGTTTGAATATGATTTTATCTATTTATTTCATTAAACTGTTTATGCATTTATTTTTATACAACGTTTGTTTATTTATTTGCATTTTAATTTTTTTAAATTATTTATTTCTTGTCACTGTTAACCTTAACTCTCTGTTCTAGTAGATAAAGTTTAAGAAAGGAAAATAAACCTTTTCATATTTTTTAGGGTGTAAAAGTTGCAACTAAAGTAAAACTGCTCTGCAATGATATTAAAATTTAAATAAAAGGTCTATATTAATAATTTGCTTTTACTTCAAGACAAGAACAATATAAAAGTCAATGGTGTATTTTTTGCAGTTGTATTGAGTGTTAATGGGTCTGTATACTTGAAAATATATCGTTTCTGTTACATTTTTAGCAGAGGACTCGCAAAAATATCAATATCTTCACTGAGTTTTAATGAGTGTTTGGAGCAGCCATAGAAAGTCTCAATATACATTAATTTTAGCTTTGCTCAACACTATTAAGAATAGTTGCTATCGTCTGACAGCTGCTGTCTGTCGCATTTATGACTGATTTTATGCCCATATTTCACTCACCTTCTTCAGTTCGTCCACGAACTTTCACAACAAACACTATCAGAACGAGCAGAATAGCCGCAGCTACAACATACAGAACCACATCCATTTCAATCGCTTAAAAAATACAATAAATTCAAAACTGCTAACAACTTCAGACCGCTGTGTGCAGCCTCAGCGGAAGTTGACGTTGCTTTGCTCGAGCGTCACTTCCGTGTCACATCGCGACCCCTAAAGGTGTGGAAGATAAAAAAAAAATAACGTAATAAATATGTAATATATACACATTTACTATTAACTTCAATTTATTATACAGTATACTACTTATATAACATTGTAATATTATTGCATAATAAAATAAATCTATGCATCCATCCACTCTCCAAACTTCGTAAAATTTTACATAAATATCACCTATGCTTGGAATTAGTTATACAAAAATAAGAACATATTATTTTATATTATATGTGTGTTTAATAATGTAACATAATAAATAAAAATATATGACCCAGGACCACAAAACCAGTCATAAGGTTAAATTTTACAAAACAGAGATGTATACATCATACAGAAGCTCAATAAATAAGCTTTCTATTGATGTATGGTTTGTTAGGATAGGACAATATTTGGCCGAGATACATCTATTTGAAAATCTGGAATCTGAGGGTGCAAAAAAATCTAAATACTGAGAAAATCACCTTTAAAGTTGTCCAAATTAAGTTCTTAACAATGCATATTACTAATCAAAAATTACATTTTGATATATTTATAGTAGGAATTTTACAAAAAATCTTCATGGAACATTATCTTTATTTAATATCCTAATGATTTTTGGCATAAAAGAAAAATCAATAATTTTGACCCATACTATCTATTTTTGGCTATTGCTACAAATATACCCCAGCGACTTAAGACTGGTTTTGTGGTCCAGGGTCACATATAATATATACACATTAATTATACACTTCTATTTACTATACAGTATACTAAATATATAACATTGTAATATTATTGCATGATAAAATAAATCTATGCATCCATCCACTCTCCAAACTTTGTAAAATTTTACATAAATATTAGCTATGCTTGGAATTATTTATACAAAAATAAGAACATATTATGTTATATTATATGTGTTTTAATAATGTAATGTAACACATATAATAATATATTACGTTAATTGTAATTATATCTATTTTTAAAAATGAATTATATATTATTAAATTTCTACTCTCAAAGGAAATATATTAATATGCATGTTTGGGCATAAATGCCGCAAGTGAAGACCTTAGATGAGACGACTAGGATTAACTCCATAAAATATTTCTTTAAAAATTAAAGTTTCAAAAGTTTGAGTAATGATAAAAACAGTATCCTTTAAAAAACGTATCAAAAAAATCTGATTTGACAATGGAACTAAATGTTTAGAGAGCATTGTTCAGTGTCTACAATAAACAAGCTAAAGTGACAATAAATAGCTCTACAAACTACAAATTTATACAACGCTGAAGCCAGATATCAGTAAAAAAAAATAAAAATAAGAACCTCAAGAAAACAAATCAAATTTGCATTATTTATTAATACAGCAGCGGACAATCAATTTGGACTAAACCTGGACTTGTTTTTAACTGGTTAATTAGTAAAATGATATTAAATGATCAAGAATGAATTCAAAGGCAGGATGCAAATCAATTACAGGACAGAATGGATGAGTATACGACATCTGACTTAAATGTTAATTAAATCTTAAATGTTGAGCTAATTCAGTCATTTATGTGGAGAATTCCTTCAGGGCCCAAGATTTAGTGTCGATTTCCTGCCGTAGTCTTGAATATTCCTCAGCGAGAGCCTCAAACTCCTTGCCGTAGATCTCGAAGGAGGCCAGCTTGGACTCCACCGCCTGTTTGTCCAGCTCTGAGGATTTCAGCTCCGCTTTCAGCTTCTCCCTGAAAACAATGACAGATGCAAACAGTAACGCTCTGGTTTGCACCATCTGAAACAGTGTTTGTATGTAGACTTGACATGAGATTACTGCCAATATAATATAACATTCAACAAACATCTCCTTAAAATAAATAAAGTATATAGGATTTCCACAAATCCTTCCTAACAGAGAGCAGCGTTATTTAATATTTATATACTAGGTATTTTGAACTAGCTTTTGTTTTTATATTTTCAGTTTTCATTTAAATTTTATATTAAGTTTTAGTCATTTTTATATTACTTATTTTTTACTTTTATTTCAGTTAAAAAAAAAAATTTCATTCCAGTTAGTAATTTTAGTATTTTAACTTAAACGTATTTCAGTGCTATTTTACTATTATTGAGATACTATTATAGTTAATAATACTTTGAATCAGCTTCTATTTTTATAATTTCTGTATCCATTTTCATTAAAGTTTATTAAGTTTGAGTAACTTTGTTGTGTTCTGGTCATTTCTAGTAGTTTTTTGATTTTTTTTATACCCATCTAGTTTTTATTAATATTATTTCAGTTTTAATGTTTTTATTACATCAAGTTCAACTTAATTAAATAGAAATGCTGCCTTTACAACTAGCTGCTAGTTTTTAGATTTAATTTCAGTTAATGCTAAATTTATTTCAATATTGAAAAGGTTTTACTTATGATTCTGTTAATTGCCAAGCAAGGAAACATTTCTAATTTTCATTTAGTTAAATCTGATAAGTATGGAAGCCTGTTTCTGCCACTGAAAAAAAAAATAAAAAAAATATTGCGACTTTTTATCTCATAATTCTGACTTTTTTTTTCAAATTGTGAGATATAAACTCGCGATCGCGAGAAAAAAGTCAAAATTGTGAGACATAAATCACAATTGCGAGAAAAAAAGTCTGAATTCAGATTTTTTTTCTTGCAACCGAGTGTATTACACACAATTTTAACTTTTGTTTCTCTTCATATGCGACACTTTCTGGCTATATCTCGGAATTGCATGTTTATATCTCACAATTCTGAGAAAAAAAGTCAGAATTGTGAGATAAAAAGTCGCAATATTCTTTTTTTTTTTTCAGTGGCAGAAACAGGCTTCCATAGATATGCACCAATACGTATATACATTTCAATGTTATTTTTAACCTTTTAATAGTTTTCGTCAACAATAACACCCCTGCCAGTACTGCAAAGACAAATACTGGCTGGTGTTACTCACGTAATTTTCCTATGAGCCGCTATCTTGTCTCTTGTGTACGTGTCCAGCTGAACTTCAAGCATCTCGGCCCTGCAGGAACAAACTCACTGATATGAATATGCAGATGCTCTCAATATGACACTCAAGAGCACAAGCAACAATCATACCTGATCTTCTGCAAACCAATCTCACATTTGGCCTCGAAGTACTCAATCTTCTTCCTGTCTAGATCTTTCTGAGCCTTCAGCCGGAGATCCAGGGTGAGACACTGAAGGATGTTCATGCACTTCAGCAGCTCCTGACAAAACAAACACATCATTATGAGACACTTTTATTGTAAGTGCAAAACTGTCATTTTAAATGTATTTTATAGCTAATTAATTCATTTTGCCATAGTAGCATCTATGGCCATTTTCATGGCAGGATGCATGTGTTAAAAACAAAGACATGAATGTGGTTTCTCTGGACTCACAGACAGGTAAGTGTGTGTTTGTCGCTGCAGTAATGTGCTGTTCTCTCTGTTTTTCTCTGTAAGGCTCTTGGCTCTCTTTTGTTCAGCGTCCAGCAGTTCAGGAAGTTTGGAAAGCTTCACACTCCTGAGACCCTCGCTTTCATTCTCTGAGAGAGAACAGATCAAATCAAAACAATCGAAATAACCCATTATTAAAACAAATGGTCATTCAACAGTGAAGATCATGGAGTTTACCCCACTCCGGCTGATAGTATGTCAGGATACTGACGGCCTTCTTCTTCAGATGCTGCAGGAGTTCTGATGGCAACCTCTGCTTCATCGCTACCACCTCCTGAAGGAGAAACATGAAAGATCGGCTTTAATTAAGCAATAAGGTATATGAGAGGCCGTGCTGTATCGTGAATAAATCACGGCTGAAGGGCGTTGTTAGGTTATTGCTTTTATAAAATGGTTACCACACAATAAAAACATTAAAATCAAAAATATATATTAATTTATGTATATTAAGATGTACGTTTTCATAAAGTTAAATCATTAACTGCTTTTTTTTTTTTTTTTATAAAAACGTACAACCTAATATATATATTAATATATATTTTTGATATTAATATTTTTATTGTGTGGTAACCATTTTATAAAAGCAATAAGGTACGAGAGGCCGTGCTGTACTCCGCTTCGCATCGTGCCTAACAACGCCATTCAGCCGTGATTTATTCACGATACAGCACGGCCTCTCGTACCTTATTGCTTTTTTGAGTTCAATGCAAGCTGTACTGACAAGTGCTGAAATGTTTATTACAACAAAAATGAATTTGGACTGCAGTTAATATTTTTTTTAATTAATATATTATTTTTATTATTAATATTAAATACATATTACTTAAATAATATCTTGAATCAGCTTTTATTTGAATTTTATTTCATAAATATTTTATATTTATATAATATATTTTATAATTGTATGCTTAATTTAATTTTATTTCAGTTTTCATTTTTATTTATTTCCAGTTAGTAATTTAAGTGCTTCAACTTAACTGCTGCTCAAAAGTTTGGGATCAGTAAGATTTTTAATGTTTTTTTTTTAAGTCTCTTATGCTCATCAAAATTCTATTTTTTGGAAAAAAAAATTCAGAAAAAAAATTAATATTGTGAAATATTATTATGATGTAAAATGTTTTTCTATATTATTATACATTAAAATTTAATTTATTTCTGTTTTACATATTCAGAATCATTACTCCAGTCTTCAGTGTCACATGATGCTGAAAACAGTTGTGCTGCTTACATTTTCTTTGGAACCTGTGATGTTTTTTTTTCAGGATTCTTGAAAGGTAAAAAAAAAAAAAAAAACAGCATTTACTTAAAATAGAAAGGTTTTCTAACAACAGTACTGTTCAAAAGTTTGGGGTCAGTACATTTTTATTCCTTATTTTTTTTAAGAAATTAATACTTTTATTTACCAAGAATGTGTTGAATTAATAAAAAGTGAGATTTACATTTGCTTTTATATTTTGAATAAATGCTGTTCTTTTTCAAATTGTTATTTATCAAAGAATCCTGAAAAAAAGAATCATAGGTTACAAAAAAAAAAACCGTAAGCAGTACAACTCTTTCAAAAATGATACTTCTAATAATAAATCAGCATATTAGAATGATTTCTGAAGGATCATGTGACACTGAAGACTGGAGTAACAGCTGATTAAAAATCATCTTATGTATTTTTGATCAAATAAATGCAGCCTTGATGATCATAAGAGACTTCTTTAAAAAGTTACTGATCCCTAACGTTTGAGCAGTGCAGTTCAGTGTTATTTTAGAATTATTGAGACACAATTAAAGTTTTTATTAATATTTTGAATAAATTGAATCGGCATTGCATTTAATCTGTGCTTAATTCCAGCTATCCTTAATCTCTCATTTTTGACATCTAAATACTTTGCGTAAATAAGTTTATTTACTTTTTAATTGTGTTTAAGTGATTATATTACTAGTTACATTCAGTTATTAGCATTAAATAAAAATATTTTAAAAAAATTGTTAATTGAAATAAACCTGAAATAAAATATGACAAACATTTAAGATAAGGCGAGACACTGCAGGTGAATATGGTTTAAAGAATAAATAAAAAAATAGTTACCACCTTACTTACACTGATAACTGCAAACATTTTTTTCTAAAGTTTTCTAAAATGTAAAGTTTAAATATTTAATGAAATATGCACTAATTTGCATACATTTCTAGAACACTAGGAACATTCTCAAATTTTCAAAAGCTTTTACAGGGGAATTTTGGGTCTCATTTCATCAAGACATAATTCAGAAAAAACCTAGAACAGAGAGGAAACACCGTGTTTTTTATTTATTTTTTTACCATTTTGGGGGGGAATAAAATGTTGCTTATAATCAAGCAAATTATATATAAACAAATCCCTCAGTAAAAACTGTCAGGGTATAGACAAGAATAAAAATGTAAAGTTTGGTTTGTGTAAGTGCTACTGAAGTGGAGATTTATGGCTCAGCCTTTAAAAATCGGTATTGTAATTGAAATCTATTGACATAAACAGATAAAGTGCTATAAAATAAACACTTAACGGTGTTTTTTTGAACGTTTTCCTTCCACTAGTCTGAAAAAACATGGCAAAATCTCAAACTTAATAGTTGCATGAAAAAACAGCGTTTTTGCCTGCAGTGTGTCTCCTTAAATAGTTACTTGCCAAAGTAGCATTTCTAACCTTTCTTTAGTTTAATTTAAACCACTACAATTACTAACTGGAGATAAAATAACAAAAATACATATATAATATTGAATTAAAGAGTATTAATATTCAGAGAGCATGTGATTTGATGAGCAGTCAGTACTAGAGAAGGACGCAGTACCTGTTCAGGAGGCATTTGTCTCTTGACTCTTTCTGCCGTCAGTCCCAGAACACCGCTGTGATCTTCACTGCTATCAGAGCTGACGTCCATCTGTTTCACACACTGACCCACCATCAAACACTGCTCCAGCGTGCTGTAGAACTGAAAACAATATTACATATGCTGCTTCTAGAGCCTTCTTGAGCATTCACACCATTCACAAACACAACATAACATTCATTTACTGCTGGATTGCTTGATTTGTTTACTGTTATGTATGAACGGGATGTCCTCAGAAATGAGTCTGTTACCTTGTAACAGGCCTAACTCACTGTCATAGCTTCTTTAGTGCATTGTGGCACTATTACAATTCATGTTTCTGCTGAAACAAGAGTGTGACGTCTGCTCTATACTCATTCAAACACACAACAGCAGTCGCTGAGGTTCATGTCGGTACCTTGTCCTCCGCTGTCAGAGCGCTGGAGGCTTTACTGAAGCGATTCTCCTGGACGAGTTCACGCAGAACCCGATAAATGCTCTCCACACGCAGCCAACTCAACCTCTGAGCGTGCAGCTCGCGCTCGGCCTGCAAAACACACACATGAGCAGAAATACACACAGTTATTATCCGTAACTAAAACTATTAGAACAATTTTGTTAAATTATATAAAGCTGCAACACAATAAAATAAAAAAATGAGATGCCAAATTCCTTTAAATGCCAACTAGAAATGTTGCCCTTCATAACTAACTGAACTAGATTGAGTTGAAGCACTAATTACTAGCTGGAAATAAATAAAACTAAAATGATAAAATACAAATAAATTAGTTTAAAAAATATATATATTACAAAAAGACAAAAGCAAAGCTAAATGACAAGTGCTAAATTTAAAAAAAAAAAAATAATATCTGGACTGCAGTTAATATACAACTCGTTTTAATATCTTTTTTCTTTTATGTGCTTTTGTCATTTTTATTATTTTTTTTATTTTATTTTACTCAACAGGTTAAATTTCATTTTATTTTAGATTTAGTTTTTACTTATTTCCAGTAAGTACTTTTAATGCTTCAATTTAAACTTGGTTCGGTGTTATTTTAGTATTATTGAGATACAATTACAGTTTTTATTCATATTTTGTTCACAATAATATTAGTTGAGAAATTAATTTAAACTAGAAATGCTGCCCTTCATAACTAACTGAACTAGATTAAGTTGAAGCAATAATTATTAGCTGGAAATAAATAAATACTAAAATGATCAAATACAAATAAATTAGTAAAACAAAAAAATATATATTACAAAAAGACAAAAGCACAAAGCAAAATGACTAAGTGCTGAAATAAAAAAAATTATCTGGACTGCAGTTAATATTATTTATATACTATTCGTTTTTAGTAATACCGAATTAGCTTTTAGTTTTATATTTTCTGTTTTTATTTTTAGAAGTTGAAGTACTACTTCTATGTGCTTTTGTCATTTTTATTAGTTTTTTATTTTATTTTACTCAACAGGTTAAAATTCATTTTATTTTAGATTTAGTTTTTATTTATTACCAGTAAGTACTTTTAATGCTTAAATTTAAACGTTCAGTGCTATTTTAGTATTATTAAGATACAACAAAAATAATAATAATACAATAAAATGTAAATATTACTTGAGAAATAAATTTAAATGCCAACTAGAAATGTTTAATTAGTAAAAAATAAATTAGTAAAACAAAACAAAAATTAAAAAAAGACAAAAGCACAAAGCAAAATGACTAAAAAGCAAACTACAATAAAAATTAAAATATAAATAAATATCCATAAAAAGAACATACATAATTTAAAATATTAATATACACTATAATATGTTCTGCATCTCATCAGCTGTTTTATTCATAATTCCTTCTTCCAGATGTAATCTACACACTTATACATTTTAGCATTTATTGAGGTAAACAAAATAGACACAACGTATTTAAATGACAAAATGTGTTAAACGTAGACTACAAAGACTTTGAAAGACTATGCTATGTTGGAAGCTGAAAGCATTGTCAAAATATATAATATACACAAAGAAGGTTGTGGATTTGATCAATAATAGGCTATCATATCATATAATATAATATAGGCTGTTTTTATTAAGCACACAATAGGCCAATTAAAGATACTAAATAGCTAATTAGTGATGAAGCCTTTAAGAAATAATAACTAGCCTCTAAAATATTAACTTTCCCATACATTAATGCACTTCTTAAATCATTTTTACTTTTACATTTATGCATATGGCTGATGCTTTTATCCAACGTAAGTTACTCTGCATTTAAAATAAACTTTGTATTTTATCAGTTTCATGCTTTCAGTAGGACTTGAACCCATGACCTTGGTGTTGTGAGCGCATACTCTACTGTTTCTAGTTTTAAAGTGTGCATCAGTTTCTGGGCTCAGACCTTCTCTCGATCCCTCCTGAGGTGCTGTGTGAGTCCGGTTCGGTCCACATGTTGGGACAGAGTCGCCAGTAACTTACAGAACTGTGGATTCTGGATCAAATCCTCCTCTGAGATCTGACACAGAGGAAACGCTGCTAAAACTGAACACACAAATCAATGATGAGAGAGGGACTCATTTATATTAAAGGAATAGTTCACTTTCAGAACAAAAAAATACAGATAATGTACTCACCCCCTTGTCATCCAAGATGTTCATGTCTTTCTTTCTTCAGTTGTAAATAAATTATGTTTTTTGAGGAAAACATTTCAGGATTTCTCTCCATATAGTGGACTTCTATGGTGTCTGTGAGTTTGAACTTCCAAAATGCAGTTTAAATGCAGCTTCAAAGGGCTCTAATGATCCCAGCCAAGGAAGAAGGGTCTTATCTAGCAAAATGATCTGTTATTTTCTGAAAACATTTACAATTTATATACTTTTTAATCTCTACACAGTGTACACACAGAGCTAGACAAGACAGCATTTGAGGTTAAAAAGTATATAAATTGTAATTAAAAAAAAAACCTATCATTTTGCTAGATAAGACCCTTCTTTCGTCAGCTGTGATTGTTTAGAGCCCTTTGAAGCTGCATTTTGGAAGTTCAAACTCACAGGCACCATAGAAATCCTTTATATGGAGAGAAATTCTTAAATGTTTTTCTCAAAAAACATAATTTCCTTACGACTGAAGAAAGAAAGACATGAACATCTTGGATGACAAAAGGGTGAGTACGTACATTATCTGTACATTTTTGTTCTGAAAGTGAACTACTCCTTTAATGACACAATCATCATTATGCAAAAGCATCCACTGAGGGGCAAAAAAGTATTTGTTTTCATAAAAGTACAAAGTTTGAAAGAAAGAAGAGTAAAATGTAAAGAAGTTCAAACCTTGTTGATGTAAACTGTCTGCTTTACCGAGAGACGAGACAAACACTGGATCTGTTCTCTGAGACATCACTGACATCTGACGAATATCAGTTTGGTATTTTAAAAAAGTAATCAGAGCAAAGATATAAGTTATATATGATATTCTATATAAATCACACAGTCGAACTCAGTAACTTACCCGGATGTTTTACATGCAACGTTAGTGACCGCTCAATTAAGGTTGGAGAGTAATAATTAAATAGAATTATTTGTCATTACTGTGGAATTATTAATTATTATGACAAAAAAAAAAACTTAAGTTCATTCACGCTGTTACTTTGTTGACGTCCTCTTTTCGGTTTTACTTTACCGCCAGGACAGCTGATGATCCACTGCGCATGCGCGACTGTCAGCTGATTGGTTCACTGCTTCTAATGACGTCGTTTGAACTCTCCGGTTAAACCAATGAGGTGAAGCCATTGAGCCACTTTATCAAATAAAAGTCTCTCGTTATAAATGACGCTCATACTGTAATGCACAGAGACCAATAAAGTCAGTTTGTTTTGCCATTTTCATATGAAACACTATGAAATATTATTAAGTAGAAGATGTGGCATTTTCCATATATATATGATAAATGTAAAGTACATTTCCAGTTTTACCAGTTGTTTCATAGCGGTATTAATGGCTGAAATTATATGTATACATGGAGAAAAAAAAAATACTGGCCCAGCATGACAAACGGTGAAGTCAGCAAGAATGTGACCGATAGGTGGTCTTGAAATGTTGTAATAACAGTATTTCATTTGAATATGAACATTTGATTGGTCAAATGTAAATCAAACGGGCGTGGTCACCACTCAAATGCTGGAAGGTCTGAGAAAGTACATGATATGTGCCCATTCAAAGTTTAAGTCTAATGAAATTGTTTAACTGTTTAAATTCTAATACAAACAGTATTTCAATCTACAATTTACTACAATGAAATCATTCAATTTATGCAACGTTTCCTCATTCTGTTTTTTATATATCATTCATATATTATTTATATTTAAATATCATATATAATTTTAGTATCATGTTAATTTGTTACTTTCCTAATTTACCTGAACATGTTAGATAAATTGTGACAGGTGCATTCAGCTAAAGTGTCAGCCTATAAATTAAAAGATAATACATTGCTTAATGTGAGAAATTGTTTTGTTCAGAAAATGTGCCCTTTTTTGTAAAAAAGTGCCTGTAAATAAATACATGCTTGCTTTCACCAACACTTACATACATAAACACACAAATATGAAAGCATGTGTGTCACACACACACACACACACACACACACACACTTAAGGGGGTCATCGGATGCTGATTTTGTGTGTACACACACTGCCAACACACATTTATGTTCAAACAACATGTAAAAGTAAATTTTGTATCCGATGACACTCACACACACACATAAATAAAATTGTAGCATTTTTATACCACACGTTGAACTTCTGTTGAAGTGACTCAATTCTGCTGGAGTGTTTTATTTATTTACATTTGTACTTCAGCTGGAGTGCTTTAAAAATGTGTTCCATTTATGATTTTGTTAAAGTGTTTTAAATCAATAAACTTAAAGGCCCGGTTTCACAGACAGGGCTTAGACTAAGCCAGGATTAGCAGATAGTTCAATTAGGATATTTAAGTAATTTTTATAAACATGCTTAGAAAAAAACATTACTGGTGTACATCTTGAGACAAAACAAAGACACCAATATATTTTAAGATCAGTCAGTACAAGTTTCTTTCAGTTCAAACAGCTCAGACTTACATTTTAGTCTAGGACTAGGCTTAAGCCTTGTCTGTGAAACCGGGCCTAATTGTTTATGAGTCCACAATCTATAGATCAATGAAGAAATTCTGTTAAATTCTGAAAATTTTCAGTATTAGTACCATGTCGTTGTACTAAATTCTATTATCAAGGTACAAATAAAAATGTGTCCCAATTTACCAGAAAAAGCCTGAGGAATACAAATGGGTACTTAAAATGTATGACTCTCTTTATCTTAAAAAAAACATACGGTAAGAATTTGCTTAAAGCATCAATAGTGTTGGTATTTAATACACAGTTTACCAAAAAAAATGTCCCACTTTTGCTGACTACACCCAATATCTAAGGTAACCTTGAACAAAGAAAACAGGAATAAGGCTAGGAATACAAGTTACAGAAAAAGTAGAAGGCTACATGCATTTCTTCACTCATACATATTCCCAATGCGACTGAAAATAAAGGAAATTAATATTGACTAAAATTAGAGAGGGCTGTAAGTGACCACTGAATCATTTTTAAAATTTTATTCATCATCATATTCATACATTCTTATTAAACTGTAATCGTGATCAGAAATGTAATTACTACATCCTTATATACAGAGGGGATGTATTTATTTATGCTGTGTACTGTACATATTTACATTAGCACAGTGCATTAAAAACTGTTTTAATATATTCGTTTACAGTATCTACATTTGTACAAATGACATTCATTAATTTCCAATTTCTCTAAATAATGTTTAATTATATACAGTTTTTTTTTGCAGATTTTATGAAAGTAAATTTAAGACTTTTAAAGACCTTTTAAGGCCAAGTAAAGAAGGCAGTTTGATACACGATCTGAACCACTGGTTCAAAACAATTTATTCATAAAGGCAATTGGTTCAGATTGATTGAAAGTTTAAAAAAAAGTTTCTCCCAAATTTCTTTCATAACTACGCACACGTATGAGATACTTGATCAATACAACATGTAATGATAGCATTTTACTGCAAACTTGCATTATTGTGTCAATTGAGTCTTTTAAATAACTTCCTTCTGTGAACTGATGTGACTTCTTATCACAGAATGAAGTAGAAAATATATTTACAGCATTCTATACAGTGACAAATATAATAGTTTGATTAGCACTGCATTATAAATATACATTATCCTCATGAATACCTTGAGATGTCTTCAAGAAATTCTCTTGTCACTCATTTTCAGCACTCATTTTCATGAGAGTCCTAGAATAAAACACTCAGTCACATATGAGTATGAGACATATTATAGCTAAAGATATGAATGGACAACTGATCACAGAATATTAACAGTAAATTATCAACAACTAATATCACTTACAGACACTGTAACAGATGAAAATATTCTCATATATGTATACACATATATATACATATAAATGGATCAGTCACATCACACAATTAGACAGTACAGAGACTAAAGTGGAGCTGAATTATTATTTTATAATCACACACACACACACACACACACACACACACACACACACACACACACACACACACACACACACACACACACACACACACACACACACACACACACACACACACACACACACACACACACACACACACACACACACACACACACACACACACACACACACACACACACACACACACACACACACACACACACACACACACACACACACACACACACACACACACACACACACACACACACACACAGGATGTCTGTTACTAAATTTGGGTCATTTTAAAACTTTAAATAAACAAACACTCACAATAGTCTAATAGTCAAATGTCTCCAGTTTATAATCTGGATCATTCTTTAGATCAGAGAGTAAATTCACTTCTGATTTTCCTAGTTTATTTCCAGTCAGATCCAGTTGTCTCAGGTGTGAGGGGTTTAATATCAGAGCTGAAGCCAGAGCATCACAACATTCACCTTTGATGCCACAATCCCTCAACCTGTAGAGAATAATGACACACTCTTCACTTCTTAGATCAGATCAGTTTAGCTGTGAATCCATTATTAAAGTACAAACTTAAAATCAATATGTTTGATGGATAATTGGACTGAGATCTAAAATGTCACAGAACACAAAATATTATCATAAAACATCCAAAGTCTCATTCAAACAGGATAAATAATATTTATGATCTTACTTTAGTTTCTCCAGGTTACAGTGAGGATCCTCCAGTACAGCACAGAAAGGTGTGACACCTAATTCTCCTAGTTTATTCTCAGACAGATCCAGTTCTGTCAGGTGTGAGGGGTTTGATCTCAGAGCTGAAGCCAGAGCAGCAAAACCTTCATCTGTGACACCACACTTACTCAACCTGTAGAGAATAATGACACACTCTTCACTCTCTCAGATCAGATCAGTTTAGCTGTGAATACATCATTAAAGTACAAATTTAAAACTAATATGTTTGATGGATAATTGGACTGAGATCTAAAATGTCACAGAACACAAAATATTATCATAAAACATCCAAAGTCTCATTCAAACAGGATACATAATACTTATGATCTTACTTTAGTTTCTCCAGGTTACAGTGAGGATCCTCCAGTACAGCACAGAAATGTGTCACACCAGAATCTCCTAATTTATTCTCAGACAGATCCAGTTCTCTCAGATGTGAGGGGTTTGATCTCAGAGCTGAAGCCAGAGCAGCACAACTTTCATCTGTGATGCCACAATCCTTCAACCTGTAGAGAAAAATGACACACTCTTCACTCTCTCAGATCAGATCAGTTTAGCTGTGAATCCATCATAAAAGACAAAGTACAAACTTAAAGCACAAATAAATAGGTTTGATGGATCACTGGACTGAGGTATAAAATGTCACAGATCACGAAACATGATCATAAAACATCCAAAGTCTCATTCAAACAGGATAAATTATATTTCTTATAAATGTACCACAGAAAAGTGTCGTAAGTGTGTGAGTCATATATGACTTTACCACAGTTTCTCCAATTTACATTGAGGATCCTCCAGTACAGCACAGAAAAGTGTCACACCAGAATCTCCTAGTTTATTCCCAGACAGATTCAGTTTTCTCAGTTGTGATGGGTTTGATTTCAGAGCTGAAGCCAGAGCAGCACAAACTTCATCTGTGACACCACACTTACTTAACCTGTAGAGAACAATGACACAATTGAATCTAATTCAATCCATCATCAAAATAATAAATTTAATTATTCCAGCTGCTGTGAGAAAAGACTATAAATGAACCACCACCTGCAGCATCCTCACATGCAACATAGCCTACTAGCTGAGAATTCTTTGTTTACACTTGACGTAATAACGCAAAGACGAGTGGTGGCATTCTTGTATTTCCTGTAAAAATCTGGTCTATGCTTCCCTGTCTCTGGTGAATTGATAAAATGTCTCTGATGGGGATAAAATCAAATGATTTGCGTTACACACGTTGAGGTCACATTTTGAATCAATGATTTACAATCTGATTGGAGCGTGATATTTTCATACCAATTCATTCTCTACCTCTTTGCTATTAAAAACAAAACTGAACTATTTTAATGGCTGCAACAGTAGGCTGTAATGGAGAGAAGAAAAAAACAGTCATGGGCTCAGGCCGAGAATTTTGATAAACTGTCAGACAAGGGCCGGGCTAGAGCCTAGATTTGAGGCCCGTGCAGGGATTTAGTTTACTGAACATTGCTTTTTTTTATTCTTATAATTGACATTGCAGGAAATTTTACTGAGGACCAAGACATGTGTGACTATCAGAGAGATCTTACCACAGTTTCTCCAGTTTACAGTCAGGATTCTGAAGTACATCAGAAAGCAGCTTCACTGAATCTTCTAATTTATTCCGAGACATATTCAGTTCTGTCAGGTGTGAGGGGTTTGATCTCAGAGCTGAAGCCAGAGCAGCACAACCTTCATCTGTGATGCCACATTCACTCAACCTGTAGAGAACAATGACACTCTTCACTCTCTCGGTCAGATCAGATCAGTTTAGCTGTGAATCCATTGTTAACGGAAAAGTACAAACTTAAAGGAGTAGTTCACTTTCTGAACAAAAATTTACACATAATGTACTCACCCCCTTGTTGACCCTTACGACTGAAAAAAGAAAAATATGAACATCTTGGATGACAAGGGGGTGAGTACTGTCATGATCAGACAGGAACACACGAACAACAACGTAGAAAAAAATAAAGTATTTAATAAATCCAACGGGAGACAGGCAGACACAGGAACATGGAGTGGTAACATTAAAGACCGACAAAACATGATGGTGAGCACACACTATAAGTAGACATGGTGATGAACACAGACAGGTGCAGGCAATAAGGGATAAACCAAGTTACAGAAAACAGTGGGGGAAATGGGAAATGGGAAATGGTCCGGGGATGTGACAAGTACATTATCTGTAATTTTTTGTTCTGAAAGTGAACTACTCCTTTAAAACATAAATCAATATGTTTGATGGATCATTGGACTGAGGTCTAAAATATCACAGATCACAAAACATGATCCCATTAAAATAGGATACATCATATTTCTAATATTTACTACATCTGTATTTAATGCAAAATACCTGTCTTATGCAAAATCAGTTTTAATTGATTTTTCTGATTCTGATTGATGACACTATTCACTATACAGCATGTGTGAGTCATATATGATCTTACCACAGTTTCTCCAGATTACAGTGTGAATTCCGAAGTACATCAGAAAGCCGTTTCACTGAATCTCCTAGTTTATTTAGTGTCAGGCTCAGTTCTGTCAGGTGTGAGGGGTTTGATCTCAGAGCTGAAGCCAGAGCAGCACAACCTTCATCTGTGATGCCACAATCCCTCAACCTGTAGAGAACAATGACACACTCTCGTAAACATGGTCCAAAACAATTTAGAGGAATATTTTCAGTGTTCTTCAAAGAACGGGTTTCAAGTATAACTCATTTGAAGTAATGGTGCTTCATATAACATTATCTAGAGAAACAAGTGTTATTGATAAATCCCCCGTGATGTTTGTACTGGCCACTGTATACAGGCCACCAGGGCACCACACAGACTTTATTAAAGAATTTGCTGATTGTCTGTCTGCATTAGTGTTGGCTGCAGAAACAGTCTTAATAGTGGGTGATTTTAACATCCATGTTGATAATGAAAAAGATGAATTTATAGGCATTCTGAACTCTATTGGGGTTAGACAACATGTGTCAGGACCTACACATTGACGAAATCATACTCTAGATTTAATACTGTCACATGGAATTGATGTGTGTGTTTGTATGTGTGGTTCTGGTAATCCCTACATTACAGGGACAAAATGTACGGACAAAAATGGCAATATCTGAAATCCCTGTCCATGTGGGGACATTTTTGGTCCCCATGTGGAAACAAGCCTATAAATATAAAAGCCAAAAAAAGTTTTTTTGCCTTGCTCTCAGTTGTTGAAGCCCTAAGATTGGCAAGAGCAGATTCCAAATCTTCAATACTTATCTTGTAGTGGTTTCATCAAACCCATTGTTTCATCACAATTTCACCATCCAGTTAGGCACATCAACCATAACTCCTTCAAAAACAGCCAGAAACCTTTAAATTGTGATTGATGATCAGCTGACTTTCTCAGACCACATTGCTAAAACTGACTGGTCCTGCATATTTGTTTTATTCAACATCAGGAGGAAGATCAGGCCTTTTCTTTCAGAACATGCTTCACAACTCTTTGTTCAAATTCTTGTTATATCCAGGCTGGACTATTGCAATGCTCTCTTGGCAGGTCTTCCAGCCAGTTCTATCAATTTTTTTCATTCTATAAAATTAAATTATTTTATTCTATAAAATTTCAGAATGCGGCTGACAAGATAAATTTTTAATGAACCGAAAAGAACGCACGTCACACCACTCTTCATCAATTTGGACTGGCTACCAATAGCTGCTTGCATAAAATTCAAGACATTAAAAGTTTTGCCTACAAAACCACCACTGGCTCTGTACACCTTTACCTAAATTCACTACTTCAGACTTATATGCCCTCTAGAAGCTTGCGTTCTGCAAGTGAATGGCGCATTATTGTGCCATCCCAAACAGACACAAAATCACTTTTACATTAACCGTACACTTCTTAAAAAAAACTAACACTAGCTTCTCTATTCATTTTGTATTCTATTTTTTTTCTTTTTTATATAATTAACAAAAAAGGCCTCTAACACTAGCTTGCTTTATTCTTTTTATATTCCATTTGTTTTCTTTTTATTTATTATATAATTAACAAATAAATAAATAACTGCATTAGGCTAACTGAGACTTGTCATAGCTCTTGCACATCATTGCTCTTTTGTTGATTTTGATTGCTTCCATTGTCCTCATTTGTAAGTCGCTTTGGATAAAAGTGTCTGCTAAATGACTACATGTAATGAAATGGAATGGAATAAATCATTTGTGATGCAATTTTACAGCTCAGTCAGTTGAACTCACAGCAGCAGAAGTAAGCTGAAAACTTTAAATACACTTAACAATGTGCTTCATGTGTGAGAGTCAAATATGATCGTACCTCAGTTTCTCCAGTTTACAGTGAGGATCCTCCAGTCCTGCACATAAAAGTGTCACACCAGAATCTCCTAGTTTATTCCTTGTCAGATTCAGTTTTCTCAGGTGTGAGGAGTTTGATCTCAGAACTGAAGCCAGAGCAGCACAACCTTTATCTGTGATGCCACAATTACTCAACCTGTAGAGAACAATGACACACTTTCACTCTCTCAGATCAGATCAGTTTAGATGTAAATCCATTATTAAAGATAAAGTACAAACTTAAAGCACAAATCAATATGATTGATAGTTCTTTGGTCTGAGGTCTATAATGTCAAAAAGCATGATCATAAAACATCTAAAGTCTCATTTAAGAAAGAAACACACGGAGAACAGCCCTGCCTCTGGGACTCAAAATGAGGACACTTCTGCTGTGACACAACAGCACTACCTACTGAGCCACCCTGCCACCCCAAGTTATAACATATTTATTGTATATGTTAATATTTTTTATAATCATAAGTGGATGCAAACGTATTGGGACCCTACATGTTACTCTCCCTAAAGCCCACTCCTACACATACTCTTAACCCTAACCATATTTAACCTCCATGAAGAGAGCCACAGTTGCACATGGCTGATCTGCCCTTACTTTCCCACTTACAGTATGTGACTGGGTTCTTTGGTAATTTTGTCTGATGGGCTATGTGCACTATGTGCAGATAACCCATTACAGATAACCCATTTAAAGGTTTTACAGTGAACACAGAAGTCCACACATGTACATGAAAAAAGTTGGTTCCACAATGTTTTACTTTCTGTACATCTTCATTGACAGATGTCTTGTCAAATCATTAATAAGTATTGCATTTGCAAACAATATCTGCCTTTTCCATGTCTGGCTTGTCATTGTGTTTTCTGATTTGTTCTGCATTTAGATTTGCCACTGTGTTTATAATTTGTTGTTTTGTTTTTAGATATGTAATTTTTTCAATTTTTGCACTTCACATACAGAATACTTCACAGTGTGTCATATATAATTTTACCCCAGTTTCTCCAGTTTACAGTGAGGATTCTTTAGTACATAAGAAAGCCGTTTCACTGACTCTCCTAGTTTATTCACAGAGAGATCCAGTTCTTTCAGATGTGAGGGGTTTGATCTCAGAGCTGAAGCCAGAGCAGCAAAACCTTCATCTGTGATGCCACAATCCCTCAACCTGTAGAGAACAATGACACACTCTTCACTCTCTCAGATTGGATCAGTTTAGCTGTGAATCCATTATTAAAGAGAAAGTACAAACTTAGAGCACAAATCATTATGTTTGATGGATCATTGGAGTGAGGTCCTGAGGCTAAAAAAATCAAAGATCGCAAAACATGTGTGTCATATTATACGATCTTACCACAGTTTCTCTAGTTTACAGTGAGGATTCTCCAGTCCAGCAGAGAGCAGATTCATACTATAACTTCCTAGGATATTCTCAGACAGATTCATTTCTCTCATGTGTGAGGGGTTTGATCTTAGAGCTGAAGCCAGAGCAGCACAACCTTCATCTGTGACACCACAATATCTCAACCTATAGAGAGATGAAAATCATACATGTGAAACACTATCAAACAGCTATCAAAAAACAATTAAACAACTTCCTGCAATAAATAGCAACTTGCAATTTCAATATAGTTAAATTCATACCATGCAAAAAAACTGCGCCTGCATTTATTAATGTCAAATTATCCAAGTTTCATAAGCAAATTTACACAAATAAAAAATGCTAAGACTTTAGGAGATTTGAGCTGCTGTATATATGAGCTGCTGTATATATGAGCTTCTACTCCACTTGTTTGGTTGTTGTCGATTTCTGCTTGGTCTTTTATCCGAGAGAAGAAATATTTAAATTCCTTTTTTATGTTCATTTTAACATCTTATGTTTAATGAGCATTTAACTTTGATTTTATTAATGTTTTCACAGTAATGTGATTGTTCTCATTGATACTTACTGAACTGATCTGGATTCTTTTATCACAGGCAGCAATTTCTGAAGAACTTTCATATTTTCAGGATTGTAGTTCTCTTTAACAAATTTATCAAGACGAAACTCATTCAGTCCCTCTTCTGATGTCAACAACACAAAAACTACAGCTGACCACTGAGATAAAGAGAGTTTGGCTTCACTTATTTTGCCAGATTTCAGATACTGTTGTATTTCCTCCACTAGTGAACGGTCCCCCAGTTCATTCAGACAGTGGAACAGATTGATGGATTTCTCTGGAGAGTCAATGGTCCTGATCTTCATCTTGATGTACTCAACTGTTTTCTCATTGCTGTCAGAGCTGCTTCTTTTTAGTGTCATTATTCGTTGTAGGAGAATCTGAGGAGACTTCACTGAGAAACCCAGAAGGAACCGCAGGAAAAGATCCAGATGTCCATTTTTACTCTGTAGAGCCTCTTTCACAGCTCTCTGATGAAGCTCAGATAATGAAACATGTTTTGATGAATTGAGTTGAAACCTGTCCTTCACTTTAGACTGCGAACTCTGTTTGGGATTTGCTCAAACACATTTCTGCTGTGGTTTGTCCAGGAGAGGTGCACATATAGAGCTGCTAGATGTTCCTGAATGCTCAGATGAACAAAACAGAAGACTTTCCCCTGATACAAGCCAAACTCCTCTCTGAAGATCTGAGTGCACAATCCTGAGTACACTGATGCTTCTGTCACATCAATGCCACACTCTCTCAGGTCTCTCGCATAGAAGATCAGGTTGCCTTTCACAAGCTGCTGAAAAGCCAGTTTCCCCAGTTTGAGGATCATGTCTTCATCTGTTACCTTCTTCTCATAGTCCTTCTCACGTTTGATGTTGGTCTGAAGGATCAGGAAGTGTGTGTACATTTGAGTGAGAGTCTTGGGAATCTCTCCACACTCTGCTGGACTCAACATCTTCTCTAGAACAGCGGCTGAGATCCAGCAGAACACTGGGATGTGGCACATGATGTAGAGGCTCCTCGATGACTTCAGGTGTGAGATGATCCTGTTGGCCAGAGTCTGATCACTGATTCTCTTCTTGAAGTATTCCTCCTTCTGTGGCGCATTGAAGCCTCTTACCTCTGTCACTCGATGGACACACTCAGAGGGGATGAGATCAGCTGCTGCTGGTTTGGAGGTGATCCAGATGAGAGCAGAGGGAAGCAGATTCCCATCAATGAGGTTCATCAGCAGCACATCCACTGAGGCTGATTCACTGACATCACACAACCTCACATTGCTCTTAAAATCCAGAGACAGACGACACTCATCCAGACCATCAAAGATGAACAACACTTTATATTCATCACTGAATATTTCCATTTCTTTAGTTTCAGGGAAAAAGATATGAAGTAGATCTGAAAGACTGAGTGTTTTGTCCTTCATCAAGTTGATTTTTCTGAAAGGAAGTGGAAATATGAGCTGGACGTCCTGATTCTCCTTCCCTTCAGCCCAGTCCAGGATGAACTTCTGCACAGAGACTGTTTTTCCAATGCCAGCGACTCCCTTTGTCAGCACAGTTCTGATGGCTTTGTCTTGTCCAGGTAAAGGTCTAAAGATGTCATTGCATTTGATGGCTGTGTCTTCTGTTGCTGCTCTCCTGGATTGTGTCTCAATCTGTCTCACCTCATGCTCATTACTGATCTCTCCACTCTCACTCTCTGTGATGTAGAGCTCTGTGTAGATCTCATTCAGGAGTGTTGGGTTTCCCTGTGTCGCTGTTCCCTCACACAGACGCTCAAACTTCTTCATCAGATTTGATCTAAACATGTTGAGGACTTCATGCCTGAAAAAATTAAAATACCACATTATTACATGAGTTACAGAGGTACATGTACAGAGCAACATTTTTTTTCTTTTTTGTGTTATGAGACACTAAACAACATATCATAGAGTTTATTGAATGTGTCTGTTATTAATTTATGTATTTAAGTAATGTGTGATGATGCATTGCATTAAAAAAAATCCCACAGTTTACCTTACACCAGGATACATGCTGTCTTGTGGTTGATTCATAGACCGGTCATATTTCTTACAGATGGGTTTTGATACAACTGTTCTTGGTGGCAGGATTGACCTTGAATCAAGAATCAAACACTCTGACATTAAGGTTTCTCATCACCACAGTAGTGACATTATTAAAAATGCACCTGTACAAGGTCAACTGTAAAAAAAAAAAAAAATTTAAATAAATGTAAAAAAATAAATAATTCTACTGTGTGTCTGCTTGTTGTCATTATATTTACTGTATTTCCTAACCAGACTTCTGCTCATATTTATTTATTACAGTGCTGTATAATTAGTTTAATATATTTTACTGTAATCATATTATTATACAAAAACATAATATTTGAGGTTAAACCTTGTGTCATCACTCTTAAAATTAACTGGATGATCCAAAGATTCGTCACTCCTCATAGACACACAGCTGGGCTCTGGTTCTGATTTCTTCTGGTAAACTAAACTATAACAGAGAGAGATTAAAGGTAGAGTAAGTACTTTCATAGATGTGTCTCCCTGTTTAAGCAAATCTTAAAATATCAGATTAAATAATAATAATCACATGATAGAGCATACATTCTTTGATTTGCTCAGAGGTAACATATAAAAAATCATGACCATGCATCTATTGTGGGAAAATACTCACTCTCATAACAAAGTTGATGTATTTCACATATTTCCAATTTTTTAGGGGCTACATTTAAAAAAACTATGTTGTAATATGTTTTAATATTTATGTTGAAATGTTATGAATTAGATTTTTACATTTTTCATAAGCTAGATATAATGTAAATGTCTTTTTCCCAGGGGATATATCACCCTTTTATGGGTATAAATAAAGATATTTTTGCATGAAACTCTGAGGTTTATAGATTTTAGACTTTGTAGCCTATTTCAGAAAACAAGTTCAATACTTCAAACTCTTCAATGACTATTTATTGTCAATCAATTAACCATTAATTTAGTTAGTAATACTGAATTTAGCTTTAGGTCAACATGGATTCTGTGTATAGGTGTGTGTATAAACACAATACATATGTGAATGTATCTATCAAATAAGATAGATGCATAATAACTCAACAAAAATAACTCAACAAAACATATGCAAACTTCTGTATAAAAATGTACAAATATATATAGTTTGCATGTGTTTTTGTTTAGCACTATAATAATATTAATATTTAGTATGTATTTCATACATGAGGATTTTATGGCTCATATATGCAATTCATTGCAATTCAGTGAGTATTGAGAGATAATACTCACAAATAAACCTTCCTCAAAAGCCGTCATATTTGACATTTACTATTTATCATGAGAAAATATATTTAACATTAAAAAAAATATATAAATGCATAATCAAGAAAACTCAAGCTGGTTCAGCAAAAATAATGAATGATTTCACAGTAAAAAATACTTTACTTGAAGAAAAAAGAAAAGCATAAACTATCAATCAGAGGGCTGAAGGCATAAAGTAGATTGCGTACATCAGGTTTATCAGCAAAGTTTAGATCATGTTAATAATTTTTATGAGCTAGCTATTTGTGTATCAAGTATAATACAGCTAATATAATATGTTCATAAATAGTCCCAATTAAAGGGTAGTCTTGTCCTAATGATTAAAGTCGGACTGCTCTGTGTGCGTACTTGGATGGGATAAATGCAGAGCACCACACTTTGCCACACGTCACTTTCAATTTCACATTATAATTATTGTCTAACACAATATTAAAACAAATGTTTACTGTAAGTTAACCAGCAAAGGGTTAATATAGTATGCATTCAAAGTACCTGCATCCTGGAGAAAAATCTTCATCTTGGGGTGTTTGTGTGTCATCCATGATGAAGCTGAACAGACAAACAACAAATGAAATCATTAATTTGAACGGATCCTGAGAGTCGGAGAAACAAGAGAATGATGGCGTTCACACAAATATGCAATGTTAGTCTTATGTTAACACAAATGCTAAAATGAACCACAGACAACATGAAACAGCAACAAAACCACTTCGTTTGCTTACAAATAAAAATATCAAATGCATATCAAAGAACACACATCCTTCAGAAGAAATATAAGAATGCGGACATCGCCTGCAGTGTCAAATCACCTGCGCTTCCTCTGCTTGTGACGTCACATGCATTCTCCACTGCTCGCAACACTGCCCATGGATCTTCTTCTAATGGCACATTAAAATTTTCTATTTTTACATTTATTATACATGTTTTTCAATGTATATGAATCCAGAAACCAAACCAGATGTTCCTCCTCATTCAGGGCTGGACTGGGACAAAAAAAAAAAAAAAATAGTCTAGATAGTCTATGAAAACTAGGGCTGCACCAATCATGGTGTTTCATGGCCAAATCCGATTGCTGATTTTTACAAGCAAATTGTCACGATGCAGGCAGGAACACACGAACAACGACGTAATAAAAATATGTATATTTAATAAATCCAACGGAATACACAGGAACACCAGGGGAAACATCCATAAAACAAAGACCGACAAGAGTACTGGGAAAACACACACCTTAAATAGACAGACTAATTACAGACACAGGTGCAGACAATAAGGGAGAAACCAAAAACACTCAGAACTGCAGGGGAAATTGGGAAAAACCAACAAGAAAGTCCGGGGGTGTGACATTACCTCCCCCTTCCGGAAGGCACGTCCTCGTGCCGACAAACAGACAAAAGGAAACAGTACAAAGTCTTAGGAGGGGGCTTAGGTGGAGGACGGACTCCCGGGAGGAGGACACAAGATGGAGTCCAGGGTGGTGACGGAGGGAGGAGCCAAGGAGGTGACAGGAAGGGGCTGGAGCAGGAGGAGCCAGGTGGGACCCAGAACTCAGCCATGATGGGATTCCAAGGTGGAGCCGCTGGAGGGAGGAGCCATGGTGGAGGAGGAGACGGAAAGCCGAAGATCTTGGGTGACACCGCGGATCCGGAGGGCCAAGGCGGAACCCAAGGCTCTGGCGACCAAGGCGGAGATGGAGATCCGGAGGTCCGCGGCGGAGCCGGAGTGACAGAGGGCCGAGGCTGTGCCCGCGGGAGGGAGGAGGTCCACCGAGCCGGTGGGACGGAGCGACGAGGCACAGCCGGAGGAGTATAGTCCAGAGGCGAAGGTGGGGCGACGACTGACCAGGGCGGAGTCGGAGGGACGATGGAGCCCGGTGGAGCTGGTGGACCGACGGCCGAGACGAGGGAGCAGAGAGCCGGGGTGGAGCCGCAGGGTCGGAGGGCTGAGGCGGAGTCCAGGACTCTGAGGCTGGAGGCGATGGTGAGGGATCCTCCAGCCATAACACCGATGGAGACTGGCAGACCCGCGGCGAACCCACCGCACAGATGGAGCGCTGAGGGTGAGCAAAGGGACAGACAGTAGACAGGGGGAAATCAGGAAGGTTGGGCGGAACCAGCGGAGATTCAGGGTGGCTGGACGGAACCAGCGGAGATTCAGGGTGGCTGGACGGAACCAGCGGAGATTCAGGCATAGACAGAAAAGGGAGGGTGGGTGGGAAATCCAGGCAGACAGGTATATCAGTGACAAAGTCTATTAAGTCCCCAAAATCTTGTTCCAGCTCACCCACAGTGGTGGTGCAGTGGGCAGGGTTCTCTACCGCCCTCTCTTGCTCCACGAAGCGCTCCACCGTCGCGGATGTAATGGCCGGCTCTCGCACCTGGTCGGATGTTATGAACCCATCGGCACTCCATACAGCTGTCGCTCCGGGCTCGGGCTTTCCGTCTATGATGGGTTTGGGCTCGTAATCCGCACATCGGGGTGGCTGGCTGGGCTCTGGGTCCGGAGAGTCCACTCCACAAACCGGGCGAAGTCCGCTCGAGGGCCGTCCTCGGACGACGGCGCTCTGCGTCATATAATGCACAGAGTGCGTCATCCGGGTAGCTGGTGGTGTTTGCTACAAGCTGGAACATGACGGTAAATCCCTCGAGCGGTAGATCCTCCTGCTTCAGTCGGAGGAGGATGAATTCTGGTCGGAGGAAGGAATCCATGGGGGAAACACAACGGAAACAAAAAGACTGGGAAAAACGAACGGGAAACAAAACGGAGGATAACACGCCAAAAAAATAAACTGTTTCGGTCGGTCTTTCTGTCACGGATCAGGCAGGAACACACGAACAACGACATAATAAAAAGACGTATATTTAATAAATCCAACGGAATACAGGTAGACACAGGAACACCAGGGGAAACATCCATAAAACATCAAAGACCGACAAGAGTACTGGGAAAACACACACCTTAAATAGACAGACTAATTACAGACACAGGTGCAGACAATAAGGGAGAAACCAAAAACACTCAGAACTGCAGGGGAAATTGGGAAAAACCAACAAGAAAGTCCGGGGGTGTGACACAAATGGGCAGATTCTGATTTCAATTGCTAAATATTTCTTCTTTAAGCAAGAGACAAGGAATTATAAAAAGTGTACATGAACAAGATGTTTATTAACCACTGCATTTTAATCACAATCCAAACATACTTTATACATTTAGCATGAGCAGTTATATTTTATTTTAATTAGATAATTTTAAGATTTAAAGTGAACAGAATGGTCTGATTTTAGCTTTGTGAAATTATGCCTCTGTAAATGTCTTATTTTAGATAATACTATAAAGCTGCTTTGACAAAATCTGTGTTGTTAAAAGTGCTATATAAATAAATCTCACTTGATTTTGCCATTTACAGACTTTGTAATTTTCCACCTATTTCCAAATGTGAAGCAATAATAATGCAGGCGGAGCAAGATACTTTATCGCTCTGTCTGTGTGCGCATTGTGATTGGGTTTATTGCTTTCCATACAGAGGACAAACTAATGGGCCGCTGTTCCTGCATGATGGGCCAGTCATTGGCCCCAAAGTGTGTCAACCCACCAGGGAAATGCCTGGCATGCCAGATTACCAATCTTGCCCTTTCTATACTGCTTTCAAAAATCAATCATTTTAGGTTCAATTGGCCGTTCAAGATAATTACAGTATTTGTTTCTACATATTTAATTTTCAAACATTTTCATTTTTGAAGGTGTTGAAATCTGAAAATAATATCATTTAATATATAATTCCTATTACTTTGTTGTTACACTTTGTCCCTAATATATACTTATTCAATCTTCAACTCAGGCAATTTAACTCATACATTTGAATATTGTAAAAGTGTTTTGTATTAATTGTTTTAAAGAAGGATGGGTGGCTTTACACACACTATTAAATCTTCTAAAGGAACATTTTATCTGAAATTTCTTCATTCAATGAATAATATTAAATTAATTGATCTGCTTCATCTAACAGGTCAACAACATATATTCAAGAAACCTTTTTCTTGTTTAAATACAGTCTTTAGTTTTTATTGTAATGGTTCTGTTATTCCACAAGGTGGAACCATGTGGTGTGAAGTTGCAGGTGAATATAATTTTCCAGTGTACAAAATCTGTTTGTGAAAATTTGAAAGCTTAATTGTCAACTTGGACATTTCAAAATCGCATTTGAACAAAAAAATCTGTGATTTCATCTGCTTGTTTAATTTTGTCTTTGTTCTTACTTACTTGGGATTGGGGCTGGGCAATGGTGTATGTTCATATCTTGTTTTGGCAGATATGAACATATTTCTTCTTCAGCACATACCTCTGTGAGAGCATTTATGTTGTCCGAAAGCCTGGTAGATTTATGTGGAAACAGGACTATCACAATCAGGTTTTCCACTACACGGTTATTGTGTCCAAAATAATCCACAATAATAACAGAAATCCATGTCTTGAAGAACACTGATGCAGTGCTAAGCTAATTCTCTTTACATTTCAGTCAGTCATCTTCATGGGTCAGTGTAAAAGGAGAAAGTATGTAAAGTCTCACACACATGAGACAGTGTGATGCTATGTGTTTCTGTGTCTTCAGTCTCTGTTGATTGTGTGACTGTGACGTCTCTCCGCAGTGGGTCCTTATTCACTTTCAGCTGATCCTGAGCAAACTGGACTGATGTCTAAATACTGAGAGTCCTACAATGAAACATATAGTATTATATGAGTATTAGACATTACTGCTCTCAAATCACATTAGCAGATCCATTTCAGAAAAATCACGGTATATTCATATTACAGCCAGAGATATGTATGAACAACTGATCATAAATTATTAACAACTACTATCACTTACAGACACTGTAAGAGATGAAAATATTTATAAATGAGACACATCACAGAATTAAACAGTTTAAAGTACAGACACTAAAGTGGAGCTGAATTATTATCTTATATATCATTACTGAACTTGGGTCATTTTAAAATCTTTAAATAAACAAACACTCACAATAGTATAATTTCTCCAGTTTATAATGTGGATCATTCTTCAGATCAGAGAGTAACTTCACTCCGGATTTTCCGAGTTTATTCCCAGACAGTCTCAGATCTCTCAGGTGTGAGGGGTTTGATCTCAGAGCTGAAGTCAGAGCAGCACAACCTTCATCTGTGACACCACAATTCCACAACCTGTAGAGAAAAATGACATGGGTTGATCTGTAGTTGAAGTGTCTGTAGTTTGTTATTGACTCTGGTCTCGGAGCAGGAGAGGAAATATAATGAAAAGCATTGCCACAAACTGCTGCTGATAGAAGGAGAATTATGCATGTTGATTTTCTTTTTTCCCAAAAAATGCAAGTTAATGATTTTGTATTGGGCTAAAACATAACTTTCCCTAAACACTCAGGCCCCAGCCCAGCCCTTGTCCAACAGCTTATCAGAATTCTCTGTTAAAATAGTTCACTTTGTTCAGTATGTAATGACAAAGTAATTAGGGGCCAGGCATGGAAGGTGCGAAGGCACCTATTGTATCCGTTGGCGTTCTTCTTCTTCCGTTTCTTCTTCTGCTTTTGAGTCTATGGCAGCCCATAGAACCACTTGAAGGAAAGTTGTGAAATTTGGCACACTGATAGAGAGCAGTCTGAAAACTCACCATAGCAAATTTGAAGTCTCTATCTCAAACTCTCTAGCGCCACTACTTCCTAAATTTCACACAGGTTTATGCTAATAACTTTAACTTTAACCATAAGGTACAGAATACATTTTTTTTCCCTCAGAATCCTTGGCTCATGCCGAGTCGAATGAACACCAAAATTAAAAAGTCTTAAGGTTTAGTTTTTTTCTATTTTTAATAGTTCGAAAAACCTCCTTTTCGAACTCGTCCTAGATGGTTTGTCAGATTTTCACCAAATTGGCTCAGATCATCTTTAGACCATGCTGGCAAAAAGTTATGGAATTCAAGTTGATTAGTCAAACGGTTCTCAAATAACATGCAAACTAATTCAATGAAAAACATGCCAAAATGGATGTGAGGCTACATCTCCGCAACAGTTTGGCATATTAGACCAAACAGGAGATCTGAAAAATGGCTTTTTTTTTTGCTTATACCTTCTCAATGGTTTGGCCAAAAATCTTTAGATTCAGTGGAACATGCAGAGTCAAACCACACCCAATTTTCCCATGTCAGATATTTTTGGTGCTCTTGGCACCATGCCCTGACACCACTCAAAACGTTTGGAGACAGTTATAATGAAATTTTGAAAAATGCTAACTTTTGTTTACATTAACCTATTGTAATGAAACTGGTCTTGATATATTCTTTGGCTCATGCCGAGAACATTGATGCCAATTATGGCATAATTGGATGAACATTTTGATTAATGTTGAAAACATACTTTTTCAATCTCCCTCTAGACCGTTGGTCCGTTTTTCCCCAAATTTTCCAACCATGCTGGCAAAAAGTGATGGATTTCATGTCAAAATACAAAACAACCAAACTGCATCTGAGGCTGTATCTTTGCAAAGCTTTGACATATTGTCACCAAACTTTGTATGTGCCATTGTCAACTCACACTGACCACGCCACATCAATTTGGTATTGGTTAAAAGTAATAAATCATCCATTAACCATCGACAACATGCCATAGTTGGCCAAGCTTTCTATCCGCCATTTTGATTTATGTTGAAAACCTACGTTTTCGAACTCCTCCACGAATTTTACAAAAATTGAGTCAAATGATCTTCAGACTGTGCTGACAATGATGAACTAAATAAACTTAATCTTCAGTCATCAGAGTCATTTCTGCTGAGATTTAGTGTTTACTGAACATTGCTGATTTTATTCTTAAAGGTGCCATAGAATGCATTGAGAGAATATTTTTAATTGTTCTCTAATATCTACATAGAAGGTATTTGGCATAGAAAGGGCAAAAAATCTACAGAAATGGTTTTACAGGTCCATTTACAACCCTAGAATTTGCCCCTAGAATGAAATGCTCTGTTATTTGGAAGCTTCATGAATATTAATGAGCTCTGCTCTGATTGGCTGTTTCACAGAGCTCAATAGCTTGCACATGGATAAAATTAGATATTTAATTAGGAGCTCTAGCCGCTTTTAATATGCGGTTTGTTGAATCTGCCGTTTTGAATCGCTGATATTTTAGTTTCATTACTGTGATCGCTCTGTGTAATGTTATAATGCAGAGGGAGTGCTTCTTACCACACAAGTTGAGCAGCTCGTCAGTGATTCTCAAGATCTGTAAATCAGTCGCCATCATCAGGCAGTTATTTCTCCATCATTCACCATCATGCGCAGGCATCTCTCTGTTTATGTGGTAAGTGAAATCCTGTGTATAGCAATGTAAAAGGCTAGCGCTAGCATTAAGCTAACCGTGTCCCTTCAGTGACTCACGTTGTTTAACTGATGTGCTGACGTTACCGATGATTGGGCGATGCAAATGTTGGAGGCGTAACTATTAACGATCCCGGGTAAGTTTCGTAACAGTCGGGTATATGTTGGAATTGACCTATTTTTCGGTGGTCTTTTGCAAATACTAGATTTATATAAGAAGGAGGAAACAATGGTGTTTGAGACTCATGGTATGTCATGTCAATGTACTGAACTATTATTATTTAACTATGCCGAGGTAAATTCGGTTTTCCATTCTATGGCACCTTTAAAATAAAAGGACAAAGACACATGTGACTATCAAGGAGATCTTACCACAGTTTTTCCAGTTTACAGTCAGGATTCTGTAGTATATCAGAAAGCAGCTTCACTGAATCTCCAAGTTCATTCCCAGACAGATTCAGTTCTCTCAGGTGTGAGGGGTTTGATCTCAGAGCTGACACCAGAGCAGCACAACCTTCATCTGTAAGACCACAATTATACAACCTGTAGAGAGATGAAAATCATACATGTGAAACACTATCAAACCGCTATCAAGATTCAAGACTTTGTCACATACACAGTTATATATATGATATATAACCAGCAGTGGAAATCTATGTCGTGTCCGCTCCATAGATAGCAAAATTTAGACAAAGTGCCGGACATTATACAATAATCTTACAAAGGAAATAAATGTTGAAATGAAATAGGAATGTACAAGAGAGGAATATGCTGAGGTATTTACAAAGAAGAAAATACATCCTATTAAAAAAGCAATCAAACAACTTGCTGCAATGAACAACTTGCAATTAAATTTATTCATGCCATGAGAAAAAAACTGCACATGCATTTCTCAATGTCAAATTACATAAATTTCACGCATGGGCAAATTTACATACATTTGAAAAAATGTTAAGACTGCATTAAATCAACATCTATTATCTATTGTTTGACTAAAATTCTAATGGTAGGTACATGTGTTGTAAGAAAATGTTTAAAACTAATATGCATGCCGGACTGTGAACTGGCAGACAGTTCAGGTGTTTTAATATAAGTCTGAGTCTCTTGTCATTCCAGATAAAATGTCTCTCAAAAATATATAAATGACAATTCAAAAAAAGTGTGTTCATGTATTTCTGCTTGGTCTTTTATGCCAAATGTGAAATATTTAAATTCCTTCTTTATGTTCATTTGAACATTTTTAACTGGAAAACCTGATTTATTTATACACAACTTCGTTTGAATGCATGAAGAAATATTTTACAGTGTCTCTGTATTGAAAATACATTAAGACCATTAAGATATTAGCTACAGCACTTCAGATTTATGAGCTTTTAACTTTTATTTTCTTAACTTTTTTAACAGTGAAATGATTGTTCTTATTGATACTTACTGAACTGATCTGGATTCTTTAATCACAGGCAGCAACTTTTGAAGAACTTTCATATTTTCAGGTTTATTCTTTCCTTTAACAAATTTATTTAAACAAAACTCATCCAGTTCCTCTTCTGATGTCAACAACACAAAAACTACAGCTGACCACTGAGATGAAGATAGTTTAGCTTCACTTATTGTTCCAGATTTCAGATACTGTTGTATTTCCTCCACTAGTGAACGGTCACCCAATTCATTCAGACAGTGGAACAGATTGATGGATTTCTCTGGAGAGTCAATGGTCCTGATCTTCTTCTTGATGAACTCAACTGTTTTCTCATTGCTGTCAGAGCTGCTTCTTTTTAGTGTCATTATTCGTTGTAGGATAATCTGATGAGACTCCACTGACAAACCCAGAAGGAACCGCAGGAAAAGATCCAGATGTCCATTTTTACTCTGTAGAGCCTCATTCACAGCTCTCTGATGCAGCTCAGATAATGAAACATGTTTTGATGAATTGAGTTGAAACTTGTCCTTCACTTTAGACTGCGAACTCTGTTTGGTGATTGGCTCAAACACATTTCTGCTGTGGTTTGTCCAGGAGAGGTGCACATATAGAGCTGCTAGATGTTCCTGAATGCTCAGATGAACAAAGCAGAAGACCTTCCCCTGATACAAGCCAAACTCCTCTCTGAAGATCTGAGTGCACAATCCTGAGTACACTGATGCTTCTGTCACATCAATGCCACACTCTCTCAGGTCTTCCTCATAGAAGATCAGGTTGCCTTTCACAAGCTGCTGAAAAGCCAATTTCCCCAGTTTGAGGATCATGTCTTCATCTGTCACCTTCTTCTCATAGTCCTTCTCATGTTTGATGTTGGACTGAAGGATCAGGAAGTGTGTGTACATTTGAGTGAGAGTCTTGGGAATCTCTCCACTCTCTGCTCGACTCAACATCTTCTCTAGAACAGTGGCTGAGATCCAGCAGAACACTGGGATGTGGCACATGATGTAGAGGCTCCTCGATGACTTCAGGTGTGAGATGATCCTGTCGGCCAGACTCTGATCACTGATTCTCTTCTTGAAGTATTCCTCCTTCTGTGGCGCATTGAAGCCTCTTACCTCTGTCACTCGATGGACACACTCAGAGGGGATGAGATCAGCTGCTGCTGGTCTGGAGGTGATCCAGATGAGAGCAGAAGGAAATAGATAACCCAAAATGAGGTTCATCAGCAGCACATCCACTGAGGCTGATTCACTGACATCACACAACCTCACATCGCTTTGAAAATCCAAAGACAAACGACACTCATCCAGACCATCAAAGATGAACAACACTTTATATTCATCACTGGATATTTCCATTTCTTTAATTTCAGGGAAAAAGACATGAAGTAGATCTGAAAGACTGAGTGTTTTGTCCTTCATCAAGTTGATTTCTCTAAAAGGAAGTGGAAATATGAGCTGGACGTCCTGATTCTCCTTCCCTTCAGCCCAGTCCAGGATGAACTTCTGCACAGAGACTGTTTTTCCAATGCCAGCGACTCCCTTTGTCAGCACAGTTCTGATGGCTTTGTCTTGTCCAGGTAAAGGTCTAAAGATGTCATTGCATTTGATGGCTGTGTCTTCTGTTGCTGCTCTCCTGGATTGTGTCTCAATCTGTCTCACCTCATGCTCATTACTGATCTCTCCACTCTCACTCTCTGTGATGTAGAGCTCTGTGTAGATCTCATTCAGGAGTGTTGGGTTTCCCTGAGTCGATGTTCCCTCATACAGAGGCTCAAATTTCTTCATCAGATTTGATCTAAACATGTTGAGGACTTCATGTCTGGAAAATATTAAAATACCATATTATTACATGAGTTACAGAGGTAAATGCACAGATCAAAATGTCTTTTTTGTTTTCTGTGTTACACTGAACATATCACAGGGTTTATGAAATGTGTCAGTATTAATGATGTATTTTAGTAATGTGTGATGATGCATTGCATTAAAAAAATCCCACAGTTTACCTTACACCAGGATACCTGCTGTCTTGTGGTTGATTCATAGACTGGTCATATTTCTCAAAGACGGGTTTTGTTACAGCTGTTCTTGGTGACAGGATTGACCTTGAATCAAGAATTAAACACTCTGACATTGGTGACTTTTTTAAACGACCTTAATAACAGTTATGACACTTTCTCAAGGGCACAACTGGAAAAAATATGTAAAAAAAAAAAAAAAAAAATTCTACTCTGTGCTCTATATCTGTTTGTTGCCATTGGATTTATTGCATTTTCTAGCCACTTATGCTCATATTCATTTATTACATTATCATATAATTACTGTAAAATGTAATACCTGTGGTTAAACCTTGTGTCATCACTTTTAAAATTAATTGGACGGATCATAGAATCCTCACTCCTCATAGACACACAGCTGGGCTCTGGTTCTGATTTCTTCTGGTGAACTGAACTATAACAGAGAGAGATTAAAGGTACAGTAAGTGCTTTCTTAGACGTGTCTCTCTGTGTGAGCAAGTGTTAAAATATCAGACGAAATAATGAAATAATCACATGATAAATGACCAAAACAAATATTTCAGTTATGTCTGTTAATGAAATATTGTCCCTTAAATGTTGTGGATGACCTATAGACGTATCACTCTTCATAAACACACAGATGGCAGCAGTCATGAAGTAGATTGCGTTACAGGTTTATCAGCAAAGTTTCGATCGTGTTGATGATTTATAGGAGGTATCTTTGCGTATCAAGTATATTACAGCTAATATATTCAGAAATAGACGCAAATAAAGGGTAGTCGTGTCCTTATGGATAGAGAGCCGGACTGCTCTGTGTGTGTTCACTTGTATGGGATAAATGCACAAACTACAAGTATGGGACACACCATACTTGGCCACATGGCACTTTCACTTTCACATTTTAATTATTGCCTAACAGAATATAAAAAAAAATGTTTACTGTAAATTATAAGAGAATATAATTTTTTTAATTGTAGCGAAAACATTATAACACGCATTGCCAAACAAGCAATTTATACCCGCAAAGGGTTAATATAGTATGCATTCCTGTTAATATAGTACCTGCATCCTGGAGAAAAGTCTTCATCTCGAGAAGTTTGTGTGTCATCCATGATGAAGCTGAACAGACAGAAGACTGAGATCTCCAACACTTATTCCGGGTGGAAATTACAAACTAATCATTTATTTGAACGGATCCTGAGAGTCGAAGAAACAGGAGAACGACGGTGGTGTCACTCAAATACACTATATATTAGTCTTATGTTGAGCACAAATGCTTAAATGAACCACAGACAACACGAAACAGAAACAAAACTACTTCATTTGCTTAAAATAAAAATATCAAACGCATATCAAACGAATTTCAAAGAACACGTCTTTAAGAAGAAATATGCGAAAGAATGCGGACATCACCTGCAGCGTCGAGTCACCTGCGCTTCCTCTGTCAGTGACGTCACATGCATTCTCCACTGCTCACCTGTGGATCTTATTCTAATGGCACATTAAAATAACACACGATTTGCTACATTTATTATAAATGTTTTTCGATGTACGTCAATGTATATTGTATATTTTCCACTCGTCCAGGGCTGGACTGGGACAAAACAAAACAAAACAAAACAAAAAACTCCCTGACATTTTTGGTTCAGAGCAGCCCACACTAACCAGTAGACTATCTGCAAAAAAAAAACTAGGGATGCACTGATCATGATGTTTCATGGCCGATTCCGATTGCTGATTTTTTACAAGCAAATGGGCAGATTCTCATATTGTTTATTTTTTCTTTAAGCAAGAGACAAGGAATTATGAAAGAGTAGAACGAGATGTTTATTAATCACTGCATTTTATTCACAATCCAAACAATGATGATCAATACACATGTAGTATGAGCAGTTCTTCAGTAAAAATAAGAAAATCGGAAGTCACCTGCGGTTAGAAATGGTACATTTTAACCGCGTCTTTTCGGAGCTTGTACTAAAAATAAATGGACGTGTCAGATGACTTGTGTTCTTACGAAGCCTCACTTTCTGTCCAATCACGCGGGCGATTCTGTGTCGGAATGTTCGAACCCCCAGACCTTAATTTACGAGTAAGGGTCTTAAGCTCCTTTGTTTCTAGCCTTACAAATGTGAGCCATACTTTCGACATTAAACGATGTTATTTTTTATTATGATAATCCAAAACAATTAGCTGTTGAATATGTTGTTAGCTTTCTTATATTGAATGACATTTTCAATTTTCAAGCAAAAATGGCTTAAATCACCTGTCTTTTGCCCTTTTTCTTGCTGAACTTTATTCTCTTGTTTCATCTCTTAGACTCACAAATAACAAAAAGAGTGACAAATTTTTGTTGCATTATGACAACTTTTCTAAAAGGATGTTAGTTTTGTACTCTTCTTTTCTGTATAACACCCTAATTTGATGTACGCAAATGCAGAATATTATTTTTCTGGTTTTATCTTTATGATTGTTCCTTGTAGGAATGTCTAATTTCCCCATTCTTGTATGTTTTTAGAAGCTTTGCAATGAAAAAAAAAAAAGACTAAATCAATTTATAAACATATTACGAGTACGTTTTCATTCAGACTTATTCAATGACATTTTTTAATACCCAGTCCTACAAGAAATGCAAAACTACTCTTCTATTCATATACACTCTTAAAAATAAAGGGGTTTTAAAAATTAAAAGTTCCACAACGAACCGTTCAGTTAAAGGTTCTTTAAAGAACCATGTCTTTCTTACCTTTTTATAATCTGAAGAACCTTTCTTTCGCCACAAATAACCTTTTGTGAAACAGAAAGGTTCTTTAGACATTAAAGGTTTTTTAATGGAACCATTTAAGCCAAAAAGGTTCTTCTATGGCATCATGAAACACATTATTCTTCTGTCTGTAAAATGCTTCGGCGGACAGAGCTTCTTTTACAGGCTTTTGGCTGCTTTATTTATCTTTTAATTCCAGGGCAAAGATTGAGTGCTTTTTTATTTTACAAACCCAAAAGTAATATTTGTCTATTTTTATATACAGATTGACAGTGTCAAACAGGAGCAAGGGCATCACAACCAGGGAGGAAAATGGGGACAGAGGTTGAGAGAGGGCCCAATAGTAAAATCTGTGCAATGGGCTCCAAATCCATAGTGTCTCCACTGCTATCCAATCCCTCTCAGTTATCAATAGTCTGCACAACCCTCAGAAGAATTGTCACACAAAAAGTCAAGTCCCAAATCAAATCAAGCTTTATTGATTCATTCAATATATACTTTGCATACAAAGAAAAAAGTAACATTATTATGTGTTTTTCCTGCCAGAGGATGTAGAACCTTAAAAGTAATAATTTCTCAGTCCATAATACAGGTCCAACGTGACAAATATATAATGTAACCTTAATGAAATGTGACAGAAAAACAGGAAATAAGTGAAGTAAAAATCAACACCTTAAACAGCAGTAATAAAAAAATACAAAGGAGGCTATGAACATTTATACACTCACACACATTTATTAAACCACCCATAAGGGTTAACTTTTTTTTTAAATTGAAAGCTTAGGATAAGACAATATAACACCGTTACATATATACATACTGTAAATCTGTTATTTTCATAAACTTTAATAGTGATTGATCATTAAGAAATGTAGATAGATCTTTGTATAAAGAAAGTCTTAAAAAAACAACTCTTTTATATTTAAAGTCTTGCACTGAATCTACATTTTGTACTCTCCATCCACAGTGTAAGTGTGTAAACCCAGCACACAATTGGACACGCATAATGAAACACATTGGTGTTCAAAAGTTCTGTGGTGCAATGATGGAAGTTTCATATTTAGTACTTGTGCGTCAGACAAGCAGCTGCCCGTTACATAAATGACTTACATAAATGTAGAATCATTTTTTTCATTATTAGAATGATCAATGTAAATGTTCATCCTCAGGTTTGACAGTTCATGGCCTCTTCTCCAGAATAAAAAGGGTGGGTTGAAATTTGGTCACTCTCCTGTACAGGCTCGCTATCTGTAGTTTCCACACTGGGTGGTGATGGCATCTTCATACGGCATAAAAGAATGAACAGAAAGCAAATGAAGAGTGAGAAAGATAAGATCAGTCCAATGCGAGTTGGTTTCTCATTGTTGCTGCCCTCAGTTTGGTTTCCTCCTGCATTGGTGATCTTCTCTGCATGAAATTAAAGAGGAGAACAAGCACACAGTGTTTTTTTTTTTTGTTTTTTCTTAAAGTTTATTTTCATTTTGGGGAACTTTGGCTTTTATTTCATTAAATTTCAAAGCTTTAAATGCTTTAGAATGTCCTTGTTATTTCAAACTGTAAAAAACTGGAGCCAGCAGCAATATCTATGGTCCGATTTGTGGTAAAAAAAAATGAACCTCATGAACTTTAGATGGCTTATTGACTGCTGGCTAGTTGGCGACTCATAATAATGCACAATAATTCATTATAATGTCAGACTAAACTCCACCCAGGGTTCAAGGTCAAGGTCAAAGTTTATTTATAAAGCACATTTAAATACAGCTGTAACAGCCCAAAGTGCTGTACATGTTTCAATGAGAGAAAAAATAAAATACAAAAGTAGCAACATAAAAACGTAAGAATACTAAACTCAGCTCGTGTTAAAAGCCAATGCATAGATGTTTTTAAGAGTGACTTGGGGGTTGTTAACAGGGTTGTTAACTAAAACTAAAACTGAAATTAAAGCCATAAGTTAGTTTCTTGAAACATTAAATAAACATGAACTAATCAACTTTTTATCAATTTCAGCTAGATGCCAAGGCAACATTTCTCATTTTAATATTAAAATAAGTAAAATTACAACAAAAATTAATTATATTAAAATTGATTAATTAGTAAACAATAACTGCAACGCCAAACTAAAAACATTCAAATTGATGAAAACACAACACATTTACTAAATCTTAACATTAAAATTAAAAAACAAAAATAAAAACCATAATAGCATATAAATGATGATAAAACAACACTGGCTGCAACTGTCACAGACCCAGTATTGTTGCTTTTATTTTAATCACTATTTTACAAACAAATCTTACCTATCTAATCTTGACAAACAGTATTTATACTTTCTCTGGGGTGATATTTAATCTGGCTATCTCTACTTTAACTCAAGTATGTGATTATGCACCACTACATAATAGTAATACCCTATAAATGAATTTTCCTGATGCTTAGCCCTCATTCCCATACAAAATGTGTAGTAAAACCAGCCAGATGAATCAATGTTAATAATTATGTAACATTCACTTAAAATCTAACTGAGAACTAACAATACAATAGGCATTGCACATAATGATATACCAAGTATATATTCATATGATGAGATGTTCTAGTCTTACCGATCACATGCAGCATGTAGGCGTGTGGATATCCTTTAGTGGTTCCATCATGAATGAAGCAGCAGTATAATCCAGCGTCTGTCTGTTGGATGTCAGTGATGGTGAGAGACACATCTCCATCCCTGAATCCATCCTCTGTCAGCGATACTCTGCCCTTATAGCCGTCGCCTGTGTTTGTGTCTCCATTTGTAGTGTAGTGCAGAATGTTTACTTCATTATGTTGCCATGTCACATCCATGACATCTCTTTGAGTGTCTGCATAACACGGAAGACTGATGTTTCCTAACTCGATGGCTGTCATGTTTATAGAAACTATAGGGAAAAAATTAAAAAGCTACATTACTTACAGTAAGTTTAACTACTCATGCTATTTAATGCACATTATAAAGCGTGAGGCAAACAAACACTCACCTACAACCTCCAGGTAAACTTGGTTGACAAAGTCATCACAACTGCACACGTATTGCCCCAGGTCGTTGTATTTTGCTGACTTGATAAATAGAGAGTATTTTTTCTCATGTGTGACTGCAAACCTTTCCCGAAAACCTCCTTCTATGATGCATTTCTCCTTTTGGCACTTTGCCACAGTTGCTTCTATGGGGAAGGTCTTCCTCCACACAACTTTTTCACGACAGCCGCAGGGAAGTGATGTCGGGTGACTCAGCACCACAGAAACAGCGGAAGCGCCTGTAAGAAAAACAAAAATAGTTTAGAATAATCATAAATACCTTATAATTACATGCAATTTGTAGAATCTACAAGATAAAAAAATGACAAAAACATAATAAACAAAGCTTTATTCAGTACTGCTCAGACACAAATAAAACTGAAATTAAGAATTTGTTTTTTTTTCCATGGGAAACATTTTTTTAACTTCAGTTTTTCTTAAAAACTAAGTGAGAATCATTCCTTGGCACAATTTGTATTTGAAAATAAAATAAAATAAAATATATTGTTTTTTAAAGATGTTTCTTGTGCTCATCAAGGCTGATGAAAATACAGAAAAATGTGTAATATTGTGAAATATTATTTTGATTTAAAATAACAGCTTTCTATGTGAATATACTTTAAAATGTAATTTATTCCTGTAATGCAAAGCTGAATTTATTTATTTATTAAAATAATACCTTCGTGAAAGATTATTATTTAACCATTTTATATGCATAATACACACACACACACACACATATATATATATATATATATATATATATATATATATATATATATATATGTGTGTGTGTGTGTGTGTGTGTGTATAATTATAAATAATATTATATAAAATATAATAAATGGTAATATATATATATATATATATATATATATGAAATTACATTAAAAGAAAATAAAGTGATATACCAGTTAGAAATACTGCAAGAATCCAAAAATCGTCATGGCTGTATGCACTGAAACACAATTTAACATTACATCACATTTCATGTTAGTCAGACAGGACTTATAAAATAGAAATAAAATAAAAAAATTATAAACAAAAAAATAAATAATACAAATACATTACACATATTAATTAATTTATTTTATGTACCTACGGGTCAAAATTTTCTAAATTAGCTCATGTTTTATTATAATATATTAGATGACGCATTAACTTACGTATTTTATTTCAGGTAATAATATGTAGCTTTAAAGTGTTAATATGTGTATAAGCTATAAAGGCTTTGAAAGTGCACCGCACAGGTGACCGCTTTTCTACCATTTTTTTTCTTTGTAAAAACTGTAACGTTACATATGACACACCTGATGCACCATACATATCCCCTAAATAAAAATAATACACCTGGACAAGATTAATATTGAACATACCGTGATACCTGTTTTCATCGGCCTGAAGAAAGTCCAGGAGTGAATGCTTTTCTTTTCCCGAAGAAGAAGAAAAACTCGAAAAAGGTTTTCTTATGTTATTTCCGAACGTTTGTAAAGCTCTGCCAGAGCCATACATGCATCTGCCAGAGGCCCGGCTGCCGGTACCCTATCAGGAACGACTGTTGAGATCACGTGCTCGACCGCAAACAGTCACAGCAGCAATGCATTACGTCACGAAACTTTTGACTGTGAGGTTTTCCAAGTACTGCTCACAGCAGAGCCAAATGGCCTCCAGCTCCACCTCTGAGTGAACAAATGGGTGGAGTTAAGGTTAGGGATAGGGCAGCGTAGGGTTAGGGTGTGGTTAGGTGTCTATCTCCACCCATTACCTCCAGCGAGGGGGAGCCGGAGCTCCAGCTCCTCCCATATGGCTCTGCAGCGAGCACCCTCTCAGGTTTTAGGGCACTGGTCTCAAACTCAATTCCTGCAGAGCTGTTTCTAAACGGCTCTGATTGGAGCTAAACTCTGCAGAGGCCCTCCAGGAAGTGAGTTTGAGACCTCTGTTTTATGGGAAAAAACTGCGTTGGTTTAGGATGCGATTTAGGACAGGCACTGAAGTAAACCACCCCGGAACCTAAAGGAAAGGAAAGGAAAGGAAAGGAGGTGAGGGAGGCCAAGTATGGTGACCCATACTAGGAATTTGTGCTCTGCATTTAACCCATCCAAGTGCACACACACAGTAGTGAACACACACACACCGTGAACACACACCCGGAGCAGTGGGCAGCCATTGCTGCGGCGCCCGGGGAGCAGTTGGGGGAACGGTGCCTTGCTCAAGGGACTCACCTCAGTCGTGGTATTGAGGGTGGAGAGAGTGCTGGTTATTCACTCCCCCCACCTACAATCCCTGCTGGACCTGGGACTCGAACCTGCAACCTTTGGGTTACAAGTCCGATTCTCTAACCATTAGGCCACGGCTGCACAAGAGGGCGTAGGAGAGCTTTATTTATGTATTTCTTTGATTTATTTCTTTATTGTTATTATTTTTTAAATTAACATTAATTAACATTTT